>NC_083412.1:2828676-2914669 GCF_020745735.1 Hemiscyllium ocellatum
TGAAGGAGCTTATGGAGATAGGGAGGTCTGTGGGGACTGAAGGAGGTTATATAGATAGTAAGCTTATAGAGAACCACAGGAAAGAAGAGCAGATATCGTCCATTTGAACACAGAGTTGGTCCCACCATTCAATATGATCAGGACTGATCATCTAACCCAGTACAGTGTTCTTGCTTTCACATCTTAATCTGATATTATAGTGACTACTGGCATTTAGTGATACAGCGGGCTGTAGTCACTGGGACGGGGGTAGGTGGGTGGGGAGAGTCTTACAGAGAGTGGGAGGGTTGTGGAAGCTGGGACAGGTGACAGATACAGGGAATGTTTTAGGAATGGGAGGACTTTACAGGGATTTGGAGGAATGCAGGGATGGGACGTGGTAACAATCACAGGGAGGATTTTGGGAGCTCGATCTGAGACAGGTACAGCTGAGTACAGAAGTGAGTCAAACAGTCAGGACAGGCAGGGACAAGGTAGGACTAATAAATTAAACTGCATTTATTTCAATGCAAGGGGCCTAACAGGGAAGTCAGATGAACTCAGGACATGGTTCGGAACATGGGACTGGGATCTCATAGCAATTACAGAAACATGACTCAGGGATGGGCAGGACTGGCAGCTTAATGTTCCTGGATACAAATGCTACAGGAAGGATAGAAAGGGTGGCAAGAGAGGAGGGGGAGTGGTATTTTTGATAAGGGATATCATTACAGCGGTTCTGAGGGAGGATATTCCCAGAAATACATCCAGGGAAGTTATTTGGGTGGAACCGAGAAATAAGAAAGGGATGATCACCTTATTAGGATTGTATTACAGACCCCCCAATAGTCAGAGGGAAATTGCCAAACAAACTTGTAAGGCGATCTCAGCTATCTGTAAGAATAATAGGGTAGGTATGGTCGGGGATTTTAACTTTCCAAACATTGACTGGAACTGCCATAGTGTTAAAGGTTTAGATGGAGAGGAATTTCTTACGTGTGTACAAGACAAGTTTCTGATTCAGTATGTGGATGTACCTACTAGAGAAGGTGCAAAACTTGACCTACTCTTAGGAAGTAAGGCAGGGCAGGTGACTGAGGAGTCAGTGGGGGAGCCCTTTGGGGCCGGCGACAATAATTCTGTTTGTTTTAAAATAGTGATGGCAAAGGATAGACCAGATCTAAATGTTGATGTTCTAAATTGGAGAAAGGCCAATATAGACGGTATTAAGCAAAAACTTTTGAAAGCTGATTGGAGGCAGATGTTCGCAGGTAAAGGGATGGCTGGAAAATGGGAAGCCTTCAGAAAATGAGATAACAAGAGTCCAGAGAAAGTATATTCCTGTCAGGGTGAAAGGAAAGGCTGGTAGCTACAGGGAATTCTGGATGACTAAAGAAATTGAGCGTTTGGTTCAGAAAAGGAAGGAAGCATATGTCAGGCATAGACAGGATCGATCGGGGGAATACAGAGAAGAGTATAAAGGAAGTAGGAGTATACTTAAGAGGGAAATCAGGAGGGCAAAACGCGGACATGAGATAGGTCTGACAAATAGAATTAAGGAGAATGCAAAGGGTTTTTACAAATATATTAAGGAAAAAAGGGTAACTCGGGAGAGAATAGGGCCCCACAAAGATCAGCAAGGCGGCCTTTGTGTGTAGCCGCAGGAAATGGTGGAGATACTAAATGAATATTTTGCATCAGTATTTACTGTGGAAAAGGATATGGAAGATATAGACTGCAGAGAAATAGATGGTGACATCTTGCAAAATGTCCAGATTACAGAGGAGGAAGTGCTGGATGTCTTCAAACGGTTAAAGGTGAATAAATCCCCAGGAACTGACCAGGTGTACCCGAGAACTCTGTGGGAAGCTAGAGAAGTGATTGCTGGGCCTCTTGCTGAGATATTTTTATCATCGATAGTCACAGGTGAGGTGTCTGAAGACTGGAGGTTGGCAAAAGTCGTGCCACTGTTTAAGGAGGTGGGTAAAGACAAGCCAGGGAACTATAGACCGGTGAGCCTGAACTCAGTGGTGGGCAAGTTGTCGGAGGGAATCCTGATGGACAAGATGCACATATATTTGGAAAGGCAAGGACTGATTAGAAATAGTCGACATGGCTTTGTGCATGGGAAATCATGTCTCATAAACTTAATTGAGTTTTTTGAAGAAGCAACAAAGAGGATTTAGGAGGGCAGAGTGACAGATGTGATCTATATGGACTTCAGTGAGGCATTCGACAAGGTTCCCCATGGGAGACTGATTAGCAAGGTTAGAACTCATGGAATACAGGGAGAACTAGCCATTTGGATACAGAACTGGCTCAAAAGTAAAAGACAGAGAGTGGTGGTGGAGGGTTGTTTTTCAGACTGGAGGCCAGTGACCAGAGCGATGCCACAAGGATCAGTGCTGGGCCCTCTTCTGTTTGTCATTTACATAAATGATCTTGATGCGAGCAAAAGATGTATAGTTAGTAAGTTTACATATGACACCAAAATTGGAAGTGTAGTGGACAGCGAAGAAGGTTGCAACAGGATCTGGACCAGATGGGCCAATGGGCTAAGTGGCAGATGGAGTTTAATTCAGATTAATGCGATGTGCTGCATTTTGGGAAAGCAACTCTTAGCAGGGCTTATTCATGTAATGGTAAGTTCCAAGGGAGTTTTGCTGACCAATGAGACCTTGGAGTGCAAGTTCACAGATCCTTGAAAGTAGAGTCGCACGTAGATAGGATAGTGAAGGCGGCATTTGGTATGCTTCCCTTTATTGGTCAGAGTATTGAGTACAGGAGTTGGGAGGTCATGTTGCGGCCATACAAAACATTGGTTAGGCCACTGTTGGAATGCTTTGTGTAATTCCGGTCTTCTTCCTGTCGGAAAGATGCCGTGAAACTTGAAAGAGTTCAGAAAATATTGACAAGGATGTTGCCAGGGTTGGAGGATTTGAGCTACAGAGAGAGGCTGAACAGGCTGGGGCGGTTTTCCCTGGAGGTTCGGAGGCTGAGGGGTGACCTTACAGTGGTTTACAAAATTATGAGGGGTTTGGACAGGATAGGATAAATAGACAAAGCCTTTTCCCTGGGGACAGGGAGTCCAGAACTAGAGGGCATAGATTTAGTTTGAGAGAGGAAAGGTGTAAAAGATACCTCAGGGGCAACCTTTTCAAGCAGAGGGTGGTAAGTGTATGGAACGAGCTGCCAGAGGATGTGGTGGAGGATGGTACAATTGCAACATTTAAGAGGCAATTGGATGGGTATATGAATGGGAAGGGTTTGGAAGAATATGGGCCAAGTGCTGGCAGGTGGGACTAGATTGGATTGGGATATCTGGTCGGAACGGACGGGTTGGAGTGAAGGGTCTGTTTCCGTGCTCTACATCTCTATGACTGTATCACTCGTGGAGGTTATAGAAATAAACTGTGCAGTCGCGTCTGGAGGAGATTAAAGGTATAAAGGTTTGTAGTTACTGAAGGAAATTACATCAGTCGGGACCAGCACAGCTTACAGAGACTGAGTGTGTCTTAGAGACAGGAAGAGTATATAGTTATCATTAGAAATGCAGAAACTAATTTATGAGAGGAGCAGCGTCACTCTGCTTTGTGTCCAGAGACAAGGAGGAGTCTAACAAGGAGGAGGTTACGAAGGTACAGAGCTTTTTTGTTGTCATGACGGGAAGGTTACAGAGATCATGAAGGTAGTAGGAGTTCAACAAAGTCACAAAGACAGGTAGGTTTTTCAGGTCTGGAAAGGACTACACTGACAGGGATGGCTTAAGGAACTGAAGAGTTAATTTTCTTCAGTTAAGGAGAGATGTGACAGAACCCAGGATTAAAGGCAAAGGCAGAAACTTGGAGAGTTTTACTGATATGAGGAGCTTACAGGGATAAGCAGGATTGTAGGGGTTGATAGAGATAGGGGAAGTAATATCCATGAAACAGACAGTGGAGAAGCTGGCAGACATAGGGAGGGTTCTGTCGAACAGATGAATTGACAGACAAGATGGTGATAATGAAGCCAGAGAATGTTCTCATGTTCCTTGCACAGCATTGTTCCTACATCATGCCCTCAGGGTCTGAATTAAAGCCCATGAACTCCTCCCTGTGCTGTTTACTGTGAGTGATCTTACCGGCTGCAGGATTTACTAAAGGCTCCAGATCTCACTCTCCATCTCTCTCTGGCTGACCAACCACCTTCACTGTGGTGATGGACGAGAAGGAATTGGGAATTCGGCTGAGTCAGGGACATCAGGAATACCTACAGGAGACAGAAGTAGACAGAATGGGAAATTAGACTAATGCAATGAAGGTTACACAGTGGAGAATGGCACTGAGTCCCACAGAGATATGGAAATTCCCTTCTCTATCCATGGCCTGTGCAGTTGCTTCCCTCTGGAGTGGGGAATGCTGTTGGCTCAGGATCTGGAGTAACTGCAAGAGTGAGAGACACTGACAGAGGCAGCCAATAGACCCACACAGTGAGGGATATCAGATGCACAGAGACTGAGTGATATCAGCAGAGTGCTGGAAGGTGTCAGGATCACACAATGGTATCATCAGAAGTGGTTCTGACCAGTGAGCACTGCTCCCAGTACTCAGGGAGGACTGAGCTATTTTATTGGGATAGGCTCCTCTGGTACCAGGATTATGCAGTGTGCTATAAACGGACACAGATGAGGAGGGGGACAGGTCTGAGGTGAATGGAAATTCCCAAGTCCAAAGAGAAAAGTTGAAATATTGGAACACCATGGAGATGTGGATGAAGACCAACAGAAAGAAACATGAAGGGACTGAGTTTAATTAAAATACAACATTGTCAAATAGATTTGTGACAGGAAATTTTTGGTTAAAATAAAGTAAATGCCATTTCCGCCCCTCACAATTCCTCATACACCACAAGTGACATCACTTCCGCACCTCACACCATTGCTGATGTCACACACTCAGTGACCTCCACGCCCCCCCCCCCACTGCCCGTGTTTGCCACCACTTCTGTCCACACCAACACCACTCATCTGCATTCTGCTGACACCACCCCCAAGTCCCACTGTCAACATCCCCGCCCCTAGAACCCTGAGGGGAACACCACTTCTGCTCATGACTCCATCCCCATTCCCCCTAACACCACACCCACACCAGTTACAGGCACCGTCGCCGCCCCTAGCTCCACACCTACTGCACCTCCCAGCTCCCAGTCCTGCCGAGTTTTCACCATTCCCCCTGACCGCCCCCTCACTGAGGACGAATGATCAGTCCTCAGCAAAGTCCTCACCGTTATCCCTCACCGTCCACACATCAATTAATTTATACACGCCGTGACGTCGAACACTTCTCCCACCGCCTCCACCTCAAAGCTTATTTTGACAATGAACACTCCCGCCTATTTTCTGAGAACCCCTTTTCCGGCCTCCAATACACTCCATCCACCTGGACACCCTGAGCTGGCCTATTACCTGCCTTCGATCTCTTCATTTCCAACTTCCACCGACACATTAACTGCCTCAACCTATCTACCCCCTCCCCCACTCCAACCTCTCACCCTCACAACGTGCAGCCCTCCACTTCTTCTGCTCCAATCCCAACCTCACCATCAAACCAGCAGATAAAGGGGGTGCAGTGGTAGTCTGGCACACTGACCTCTACACCGCTGAAACCATGATGTCAACTCAAAGACACCTCCCCCTACCACCCCCTCTACCATGACCCACCTCCCATCATCAAACCGTCATCTCCCAGAGCATACAGAACGTCATCACCTCAGGAGGAGATCTCCCACCCACAGCTTCCAACCTCATTGTCCTGGATCCCCCACTGCCCGATTCTACCTCCTTCCCAAGAACCACAAGCCTGACCACCCTGGCCGACCCATTGTCTCAGCATGCTCCTGCCCCACCGAACTCATGTCTGCCTACCTCGACATTGTCCTATACCCCAGTCCAGGAACTACCCACATTCGTTCGTGAAACCACCCACACCCTCCACTCCTCCAACACTTCCGTTTCCCTGGCCCCCAACGCCTCATCTTCACAATGGATATCCAATCCCTCTACACCTCCATCCATCATGACCAGGACCTCTAAAGCCCTCCGTTTCTTCCTCTCCCGATATCCACAACAGTACCCGTCCACCGACACTCTCATTCGGTTGGCTGAACCTGTCCTCACCCTTAACAATTTTTCCTTCAAATCCTCCCACTTCCTCCAGACCAAAGGGGTAGCCATGTGCACATGTATGGGCCCCAGCTATGCCTGTCTCTTTGTTGGCTACGTAGAACAGTCCATCTTCCGTCGTTACAATGGCACCATTCCCAACGTCTTCCTCCGCAACATTGATGACTGCATTGGCACCACCTCGTGCTCCCTTGAGGAGTTTGAGCAATTCATCAACTTCACCAACACATTCCATCCTGACCTTAAATTTACCGGGACCATCTCCAATACCTCCCTCCCCTTCCTGGACCTCTCCATCCCCTTATGACAACTGACTTGACACCGACATTTTTTACAAACCTACCGACTCACACAGCTGCCTAGATTACATATCTTCCTAACCTACCGCCTGCAAAATTCCCAACCCCTATTCCCAATTCCTCCGCCTCCGCCATACCTGCTCCCAGGTGGGCCAGTTCCACCACAGAACACACCAAATAGTCTCCTTCTTTAGAGATTGGAATTTCCCTTCCCACGTGTTAAAAGATGCCCTCCAACGCATCTCGTCCACATCCCGCACCTCCGCTTTCAAACCCCATCCCTCCAATCGTAACAAGGACAGAACGCCCCTGGTGCTCAACTTCCACCCTATAAACCTTCGCATAAACCAAATCATCCGCCGCCATTTCCACCATCTCCAAACGGACCCCACCACCAGGGATATACTTCCCTCCCCACCCCTCTCCACTTTGCGCAAAGACCATTCCCTCCGTGACTACCTGGTCAGTTCCACGCCACCCCCCCCCCAAAAAAAAACTCACCCTCCCTTCCTGGCACCTTCTCCTGCCACCGCAGGAATTGCAAAACCTGCGCCCACACCTCTCCCCTCACCAGCATCCAAGGCCCTAAAGGAGCCTTCCACACCCAAAGTTGTACCTGCACATCCACCATTATCATTTATTGTGTCCGTTGCTCCCGATGCGGTCTCCTCTACATTGGGGAGACTGGACACATCCTAGCAGAGCGCTTTAGGGAACATCTCTGGTACACCCGCACCAATCAACCCCACCGCCCTGTGACCCAACAATTCAACTCCCCCTCCCACTCTGCCGAGGACATGCAGGTTATGGGCTTCCTCCATCGCCGCTTCCTCACCACCCGACGCCTGGAGGAAGAACGCCTCACCATCCGCCTTGGAACCCTTCAATCCCAGGACATCAATGTGGACTTCACCAGTTTCCTCATTTCCCCTTCCCCATCTCACCCCACCTCCAGCCTTCCAGCTCAGCACCGCCCTCATGACCTGTCCTAATGGCTTATCTCCCTTCCCACCTATCCACTCCATCCTCATCTCTGACCTCTCACCCCCATCCCCACCCCCATTCACCCATTGTACTCATTGCTACCTTCCCCCATTCTCCACTCTGACCTATCACCTTCTTCCCCACCCTATTCACCTATTGTACTCTATGCTACTTTCTCCCCATCCCCACCCCCTCTCATTTATCTCTCCACTCTCCAGGCTCCCGGCCTCTGTTCCTGATGAAGGGCTTTTGCCCGAAACATCGATTTTCCTGTTCCTCGGATGCTGCCTGACCTGCCGTGCTTTTCCAGCACCACTCTAATCTAGACTCTGGTTTCCAGCATCTGCAGTCCTTGTTTTTACCTTATTGGAGGAGAAGATTACCGAGATAAGGCATGTTGTAGACACTGAATAAAGTTACAGGGATAGGGATGGTCGTCTGGAATGCATTACATTTCAAATATGTGGAGGGACGATCAGGAAGGGAGGAGGTTAGAGCGATAGGATCTGATACAGGAATTAAACATTATTGAAGACACTGACTACAAGACATGTCATAGATACCGTGTTGCAGAGTAGTGAGCTTTAATATAACAGAACTTACATTGTGTGTGTGTGTGTGTGTGTGTGTGTTTGTGTGTGTGTGTGTGTGTGTGTGTGTGTGTGTGTGTGCTGTGCTCCCCTCCAGCACTGTGTCTATGTCATGTTGTGTTAACAGATGTTTGGAGCCCTCTCACTGTTCTTTGCTCTGTGCACTGTGGGTGACCTTACCTCACTACAGGATTTATTGAAGGCTCCAGATCTCCTTTCCCTTTGTCTCCCTCTGGCAGACCAACTGCGTTCAATGTGGTGATGGACGATCCACCCAGCAGCTGGGAAGGCTATTGAGTCAGGACCTTCCTGAGTAACTACAGGAGACACAGAAATAGACAGAATGGGAAATTAAACAGATGCAGTGATGGTTACACATGGAGAATGGCACTGAGTCCCACAGAGATCTGTAAAATGGAGCGATATTAAGTAATAGCCCCAGATTGCTGGAAGATGTCAGGATCACACAGTCATGTTGGAAGAATGGGTTTAGCTTCATGATGCCCTGTTATCAGTGCTCAGGGATGAGCACCCAGTGAGCAGGTGAAGTAATGGCCTCGTGGTATTATTGTGAGAGAATATATCCAAAACCTCAGCTAATATTCAGGGGAGGCAGGATTGAATCCCGCCATCTGAAAAGGAGACATTTGAAATCAATAATTTAAAAAATAATTATTAACAATCCACAATTAAGTATGAAACCATTGCTCATGGACAACAAATCCAAACACTTGTCCTTTCGAGAAGGAATCTGCCCATCCTTTCCTGGTCTGCACGACATACCCACAGCAAAGTGTTTGCCTCTCAATGACCCTCTGAAATGGCCGAGCAAGTTACTCAGTTCATGGGCTTCTAGGGCTGGGCAAGAAAGGCTGGTCAGCAAGAGACTCACACATCCCAGACCTGATTTGATAAATAATCCATTAGGATGGTCCCCCTGGAACTGTGCTGGGACCTGTGTCCTGGCCAATCATGTCGGTAGGTTATTGGACAGGGCATTAAACTGACAGAGAGGATGCAGGTGAAAGGAGCTTTCCAAATCCAAAGGGAAAAGGTGAAGCAATGGAACAACATGGGAATGTGGTTGAAGAGAAGCAGAAAGGAACAGGATGGGACAGAGTTTAACTAAAATTGTACATCAGCAAATAGATTTGTGACACAAAATTGTGGAAGAGAGTATATTATGTTTTTTTTTAATGGACAATGTTGCTGCAATAAGGTCGATGGATTTGTGACAGAGATAAAAGAGATTTAGACACCAGGGAGACATGGATACAGGGTGAACAAAAATATTCAGTGGTTCGTAATCTTGCGCAAACTCAGGCAAAATGGGTAACGCTAACAATAATGGATAACAAAGACATTACAGAGAAAGCATTTGGCCGCAGATCATGAAGTAGAGTCAGTCTGAATGTAAACTCTGTCTACTACTTGCCAAGGACACAAGCTGCAGTTTTAGCCACCAGACAGCATTCCATTGCTCATCACTGCATTAAACAGGAACTCATTGGAATTTTTTAACAAAGGCATTGTGATAATTTTGGAAAACTTCAATATTTGTATAATCTGGGACAATCACACGGACGACATTGATATTGGAAGTGGAGTTCGGTTAATTTTTTTTCAGTGTTTCTTTGAAAAACACATTGTGCAACTGTTAAGGGACATAACTATCGCAGAGCGACCGTGTAATGAAACTTAGTGAATGAGTAATGTCACCTGCAGAGATCCTTCGGGAAATTGTGATAAAATACAGTTTAAAGAAATATAAAGTTTTAAAGTGAATCACAGAAAGAACAAGCTACAACTAGAAACAAAAATAGCCAATGATGTGAGTTTGAGAGGAGAACTGACCAAGGTAAACAGGCTAAACAGATTGAAATATGTGTCTGTAAATGAACAGTGGAAAACATTTGCAGGAACAGGGTTAATCACTCAACAAAAGGACATTCCACTGAAACAGTAAAAGCCTCAGCAAGAAACTCCCACTGATCCCTCACTCAGGACAAAAGGGATCATACTAGATTATGAGGCTGAGAAGATCACCATAAAGTCCTGAAGTGAGAGTGTGTTTTAGGAGTAAATGTTAATGGATTGCAATGGGTCTGCTCACAGGAGCAGGGCTGTGGGAAGGGGAACCTTGGTCAGGGTTCATTGACACAATAGGAACAGGGAGAGGTGAAGGTGCTGGAGGTGGTGAGAGTGTTACAGAGAGTGGTCTGGGTGTTACAAAGCCAGTCTGAATTGCTGCAGCTGGAGGGGTTTGCAGAGGTAGGGAGGGACATAGGTATATTTATATATTCATTCATGGGATGTGGGTGTCACTGCCTGGAACAACGTTCTTTGACCCCACTGCTAATTACCCAGAGGGTAGCTCAGAGTCAGCCATATTGCTGTGGGTGTTGAGTCACATATTAGCCAGACCAGGTTAGAATGTCAGATGTCCTTCACTAGAGGAGGTTAGTGAACTAGATGAGTTCTTCCCACTGATCAACAATGTTTTAATGTTGGCTCCACCAATGTCTTTTATAGCCAGAACATGACATCCCAACTCTTACGCTTAATGCTCTCCCGAATGAAGGAAACCATCCCAAACACCTGCTTCACCAGCCTGTCTACCTGTGACACCACTTTCAAAGAACTGTCTACCTGCATCCCTGGGTCTCTGACTGACAACACTGCCAGGGCCCGAACATTAACTGTACAAGTCCCGCCCTGGTTTGTTTCACCAAAATGGAACACTTCACATTTATCTAACTAAACTCCACCTGCTATTCTTCAGCCCACTCTCCCAGCAGTACTGTTCATCCTGTTGCATCATGGATAATCTTCTTCACTGTCCACTTTACCATCAATGTCAGTGTCACCCAAAACAATTACTTACCAGGAAACCAATATTCCCATCCAAACCATTTATCTAAATGACAAACAACAGTGGGCCCACTACCTCGCTGGTCACATGCCTCCAGTCAGAAAGACAACATGTCTCCCGTCACCCTCTGTCTCCTACGATCAAGCCAATTTTGTATCCAGTTCACTCGCTCCTCCTGAATGCCATATCCTTTTACACTGATCTGAGTTTATCACCCAATTTACCAGACAGAACACAGAACGCAGAACAGTACAGCCCAAGACCCTTCGGCCATGATTTCATGCCAACCTTTTATCCAACTATAAGATCAAACTAACCTACATACCCTTCATTTTACTATTATCCATGTGTCTGTCCAAGAGTCTACTAAATGTCCCGAATGTGTCTAATTTTAATACCACCATTGGCAGTCCATCCAACCGCCTACCATTCTCGATCCTCTTATCCATCCTCCATTCACCTTAAAATTACACCCCCTTGTAATAGCCATTTATTCCAACAGAGAAACAGTCTCTGACTATTCACTCTCTCTCTGTGCCTCTTATCAACTTGTTCACCTCCATGAAGTCACCCCGCACCCTTCTTCACTCCAATGAAAAAAGGCGTAGCTCCCTCAACCTTTCTTTGTAAGAAATGCCCTCCATTCCAGGCAGCATTCCTAGTAAATCTCCTGTGTATGCTCTCGAAAACTTGCACATCCTTCCTGTAAACAGGGGCCCAGAACTGAACACAATATTCCAAGTGTGGTCTCACCAGGACGCTATAAAGATGCAGTAAAACCTCGCGGCTCTTACAATCAATCCCCTTCTTCGGGAAGCCA
This sequence comes from Hemiscyllium ocellatum, assembly GCF_020745735.1. Taxonomy (NCBI): domain Eukaryota; kingdom Metazoa; phylum Chordata; class Chondrichthyes; order Orectolobiformes; family Hemiscylliidae; genus Hemiscyllium; species Hemiscyllium ocellatum. The sequence goes on from NC_083412.1 coordinate 2,840,381, forward strand.
ACACAACATATGCCTTTTTAACAACCCTACCAATGTGCGTGGCGATTTTGAGGGATCAATGGACATGGACCCCATGGTCTCTCTGTTCCTCCACACTGCCAAGCATTCTGCCTTTCACCCTGTATTCTGTATTCAAATTCGACCTTCCAGAATGAATCACTTCACAATTTTTCAGATTGGACTCCATTTGCCTCTCCCAGCCCAGCTCTACGTCCTGTCAATGTCCCATTACAACCTACAACAGCCCTCCACATTACCCACCACTCCACCAACCTTCATGTGATTAGCAAACGTACTAACCCACAATCCAAGTCATTGACAAAAATCAAGGACAGCAGAGTTCCAGAGCCGATTGTTACAGAACCCCACTGGTCACTGAGCTTCAGGCTCAATACTGTCCATCTGCTGCCACCCTCTGTCTTCTCTGGGTCATCCAATACTGTATCCAGACAGATAGATTTCCCTGTATCCCAATTTTCCTTCTTTTCTGCATGAGCCATCATCGTATTCTGTCATATCCTCAAAGAATTCAATAAGGTTTGTGAGGCATGACCTGTCCCTCACAAACCCATGCTGACTGTCTCTAATTAGACCATAGAACATAGAACAGTCCAGCACAGAACAGGCCCTTCAGCCCAAGATGTTGTGCCGACCACTGATCATTATGTATGCACCCTCAAATTTCTGTGACCATATGCATGTCCAGGAGTCTCTTAAATGTCCCCAATGACCCTGCCTCTACAACTGCTGCTGGCAACGCATTCCATGCTCTCACAACTCTGTGGAAAGAACCCGTCTCTGACATCCTCTCTATACTTTCCTCCAACAGCTTAAAACTATGACCCTTCGTGTTAGCCATTTCTGCCCTGGGAAATAGTCTCTGGCTATCAATTCTATCTATGCCTCTCATTATCTTGTATCCCTCAATTAGGCCCCCTCTCCTCCTCCTTTTCTCCAATGAAAAAGGTCCGAGCTCAGTCAACCTCTTCTCATAAGATAAGCCTTCCATTCCAGGCAGCATCCTGGTAAACCTCCTCTGAACCCTCTCCAAAGCATTCACATCTTTCCTGTAATAGGGCGACCAGAACTAGACGCTGTATTCCAAGTGCGTTCAAACCAAAGTTTCATAGAGCTACAACAAGATCTCACGATTCTTAAACTCAATCCCTCTGTTAATGGAAGCCAAAACACCATATGCTTTCTTAACAACCCTGTCCACTTGGGTGGCCATTTTAAGGGATCTATGTACCTGCACCCCAAGATACCTCTGTTCCTCCACACTGCCAAGAATCATCTCATTAATCCTGTATTCAACTTTCAAATTTGACCTACCAAAATGCATCACCTCATATTTATCCAGGTTGAACTCCATCTGCCACCTTTCAGCCCATCTCTGCATCCTGTCAATGTCCCGCTGCAGCCTACAACAGCCCTCTATACTGTCAATGACACGTCCAATCTTTGTGTTATCTAAAAACTTGCTGACCCATCCTTCAATGCCATCATCCAAGTCATTAATAAAAATTACAAACAGTTGGAATGCTACGAGCGATTGCGAAGTTTACAGGGATAAGGTTGTTGGTAGGACAGGGCTGGATTACACAGACAGGGACTGTTTTTGGCAGCTGAGTAGGTTGCAGAGATAAAGAGGTTTGTTACATCTGGCGGAACAAACAGAGATATGGAGGGTCATCGTGACTGAAGATGTTTATAGATCTAGGAAGGCTTAGGCTCTGGTGGTTATTTAGACATGGAGGCTGTGGAATCTGGATTCGTTTTTGAGAGATTGGGGGTGGCAAGTTTGGTTGGAGACAGTTTCACAGATAAGGGAGCATTACAAAAACAGGAGGAAGTTCCTGCGGTCGCGAGGGTTCGAGTGGAGAGTGATGTTTACACAGATAGGGATGGTGGTCGGGTCTCCATAGACTGATGGCATTTTCGGGACTGGAAGAGGTTTTGTAGACAGGGAGGGCTGTAAGACTGCAGGAGCTCATAGATTGTTGAAGATTAGGAGCAGTTCACAGAAGGAGGGTTCTCCGACAGGAGTAGGTCACAGATAGTGAGCGTTGTGTGGCCTGAGAAAGTTAAAGAGAGGGAGAGTTTTCATGTCCGGAAGAGATTACACTGACCGGGACAGTTGAAGAGACTGAAGCAAAAATGCCTGTGGAAGGTTACACAGATAGGGAGGAATGTTGGGACTGAAGGTGAATACACAAACATGAAGGGTTGTATTGTTAGGCGGAGCGGAGAGGAATAGGGACCAGTGTAGGAATTTACACAGATAGGGAAGGTTGTGTTTTTGGAGAAGGTTACACTGATACAGACAGTGTTAGGGAGTGTTTAATGGACTACAGAAGAAGTCAGAGAGAATGTATTATGTAGAGTGGAGGAGATTACAGACACAGAAATGGCTGTCAGTTTGAAAAGAGCTTCTACAGATCCTCAGTGTTGTAAGGCTGAAGGGAGGTTGCAATAATAAGGGTGACCTACATTAAATGACATTTTTGATATAAGAAAATGTCTCAGAACGGGACTGTCAAAAGGAAGTATAGATAGTCCAGATGAGTTTACAGAGATATACATGTTTTTGGGGATTTCAGGATGGAACAGTGATTGGGAGTGATGTAACAAATGACAACAGGGATTGTTCTAAAAGCAGGAAGAGGTGACAGTCATATCGATCGTGGTAAGGACTGGAGAAGCTTACATCGCCAAGGAGTGTTTTAGAGACTGTTGGAGACTCCACATATAAAGAGAGTATTGGGGATGAGGCAAGGTTCAAGAGACAGGGATGGTTGACAGGACTGTGAAATAAACTGAATAGAATCTCCACAGAGTGGAAACAGGCCATTCGGCCCAACAAGTCCACACCAACCTTCTAAACAGCATTCTAACCAGACCCATCCCTCTCCCTGTCCAATAAACTCTGCATTTCTCATGGTGAACTCATCTGAACCACACTTGCCTGGATACTACAGTCAATTTATGGTGGCCAATCCACGTATTCTGCAAATGTTGGGCTGTGGCAGGAGACTAGAGCACCCGGAAGAAACCCACACAGTCAGGGGGGAGAACATGCAAAGTTCACACAGACAGTCGGCCAAGGTTGGAATTGAAGCCACGTTCCAGGTACAGTGAGGCTCATTATACAGAGCACTACAGAGATTGAACCAGGTTACAAGTTCACAAGGGTTTATTGGAACAGGAGGAGAATATAGTCAGGAACAGGAGACGTTTACATAGATGGTGTCCATGAGAGGGACTGGAGGAGGTTAACGCAATAGGGAGGATTGTGGATTCTCTCGAAAATTAGAGGTAGGGATGTTTGGGGAGACTCAATGAAGTTAGTCATACTCAGAGGTGTGAGTGGGAACCCATTTTGCCAAAATGACCACAATTCTCTTAGCTTAAGAATAGAGATGGAAAAGGACAGGTCTGGTCCACAAGTTCAAGTTATGAAATGGGACCAGACCAATCTTGACAGTATTAGACAGGAACTTTCAAAAGGTAATGGGGGAATCTATTTGCAGGAAAAGGGAAGTCTGGCTACTGAGAATATTTTAAAAGTGAGCTAAATTGAGCGATCACCACCAGCATGTTCCTGTTTGTGTGCAGCTCAATGCTGACAGCATTCGGAAACACTGGCTGTCTATTGAGGGTCTGGTCAAGGAAAAGGGGGCACATGTCAGGTATAGCCAGCTGGATCAAGGGAATCCCCGAGGATATACAGGGCTGTAGGAATACACTTTGGGTGGAAATCAGGAATGCAGAAAGGGAACATGAAATAGCCTCAGCAGAGAAGGATAAAGAGAATCCAAAAGTGATTGTATAAATATATTGAGTAAAAGAGTAACTCGAGACAAAATAGTGTTCCTTAAAGATCAATGAGACCATTGATGTGTGGAACCGCAGGATATGGCTAAGACTTTACACACATTTTGTGACTCCAGAACTTACTGTGGACAAAGACTGGGGAACTCAGGGAACAAGAGTAATACGTTAGACCATATTTGGAGTTTGCTGCAATTCCAGTATCCCGCTATAGGAAGGAGGTTGGGAAGCTTGAAAGTGTTCAGAAAAGATTGACAAGATGTTGCTGGGGTTGTTGCTGAATAAGCTAGGGTTATTTTCACTGGATCATCAGAGACTGAGGGGTGACCTGACAGAGGTTTATATAAACATGAGGGGCATGGATTGGTAAACATTCAAGGTCTTTTCCCAGGGGTTGGAGAGTCCAAAACTAAAGGGCATAGCTTTAAGGTTAAAGGGGAAATGTTTAAAAGGGACTGAAGGGACAGCTTTTTTATGCACACGGTGATGTGTGTATGGAATGAGCTGAGAGAAAGTACCAGATACCGATACTATGACAACATTTAAGGGATGGATGTGTATGTGAATGATAAGGGTTTAGAGGTACATAGCAAAATGCTGATAAATGGGATGGACTTATTTAGATCTTCTGGTCAGCATGGATGAGTTGGATCGAAGGGTCTGTTTCCCTTGTACATCTCTATGCCTTGAAAAGAGGGCATGTTATAGAAGAGGTGGTGCTGGACGTTTTAAAACACAAAGGTATGGAAAGCCCCAGGACCTGATTACATGTATCACAGGGCATTATGGGATGTTAGGGAAGGAACTGTGGAGCTGCTAACAAAGGTATTTGTACCATTGACAGCCATGTGTGATGGGCTGGAAGGCTGGAGGGTGACATAGTGGACAGTGAGGGAGGTTTGCTGAGATTGCAAAGGGATCTTGATGATATGGGTGAATGGGCTGAAAACCTGTAGATGGAATTCAATCTGAATAAATGCGAGGTCGTGCACTTGGTAAAACAAACAAGGGTAGAGCTTATACAATTAATGTTCGGGCCTCAGTTAGTGTTTTAGAGCAGAGGGACCTCCAGGTTCAGGTACATAATTCTTGAAGTTTGCATCACAGGATGGATAAGACAGTGCTTTGCATGCCTGACTATTGCTCAGTCCATTGAGTGTAGGATTTGGGACGTTATGTTGAGATTGCACAGACATTGGCGAGGCCTGTTCTGCAATACTCTGTCCAGTTCTGGTCGCCCAGTTATAGGGAGGATATTATTAAGCTGCAGGGGATTCAGAAGAGATTTACCAGGATATTGCTGGGTATGGAAGGCTTGAGTTCTGCAAAATGGCTGGATAGGCTGAGTCTTTTTTCACTGGAGCCTGGAGGTTGAGACGTGAGGTTATAAAAGTTTATTTTAAAAAATAAGGTATATAGATTGATTTAATTGTAGTTGTCTTTTCCACAGGATGGGGGACTCTCAAGAGGAGGGACCACATTTTTAAGATTAGAAGAGAGCGATGTTCAAAAAAAAAGACATGGGGGCAAATTGTTACACAGAGGGTGGTTTGATTGTGGAATGAACCTGCTGAGGAAGGGGTGGATGTGGGTACAATTACAACGTTTAAAAGACAGAGATACTAAACGTGTATTTTGCATCAGCTTTTACTGTGGAAAAAGACATGGAAGATATAGATTGTCGGGAAATAGATAGTGACACTTTGCAAAATGTCCATATTACAGACGAGCAAGTGTTGGATGTCTTGAAATGCATAAAAATGATTAAATTCCCAGGGCCTGATCAGGTGTACCCTCAAACTCTGTGGGAAGCTAGAGAAGTGATTGCTGGGCCTCTTGCTGAGATATTTGTATCATCGATAGCCACAGTTGAGGTGGCAGAAGACTGGAGGTTGGCAAACGTGGTGCCACTGTTTAAGAAGGGCGGTAAAAACAAGCCAGGGAATTATAGATCGGTGAGCCTGACCTCGGCGGTGGGCAAGTTGTTGGACGGAATCCTGAGGGACAGGATGTACATGTATTTGGAAAGGCAAGGACTGATCAGGGATAGTAAACATGGCTTTGTGCGTGGGAGATCATGTCTTACAAACTTGATTGAGTTTTTTGAAGAAGTAACAAAGAGGATTGATGAGGGCTGAGCTGTAGATGTGATCTATAAGGACTTCAGTAAGGCGTGCGACAAGTTTCCCCATAGGACACTGATGATCAAGGTTTGATCTCACGGAATACAGGGCGAACTAGCGATTTGGATACAGAACTGGCTCCAAGGTAGAAGAGTGTGGTGGTGGAGGGTTGCTTATTAGACTGAAGGCCTGTGACCAGTGGAGTGCCACAAGGGTTGGGCTTTAGAATGGTGAATAGCCAAAGGTAAGGGAGTCCAAACAGGAGGTGAGAGAGCAAAGATTTAAAGAGGGAGCTGAGGGGCAAATTATACACAGAGGATGGTGCACAGATAGAACAGACTGCCAGTGGCTCATGGGAGAAACAAGAACAATGACAACATGGAAAACACATTTGGGTAGGAACATGGAGAGGAGAAGGTTTGAAGAGCTAAGGGCCAAACGCAGGCAAATGAGACTCATTCAGTATAGGGAACATGGGCAGCATTGAGGAGCTGGACCACAGGTTCTGTTTCCGTGTGGTATCACTCTGTATATAGCTGAAGAGGATTACAGTACCGAAATAAAGCATGTTGTAAACACTGAAGCAATTTACTGCGATAGGGATGGTAGTCTGGAATGCAGTATCATTCAAATATGTGGAGGGACTATCGGTAAGGGAGGGGGTTACAGGGACAGGAACTGTTATAGGAGTTAAAACTTACTGAAGACACTGGTGCACAACCATGTCATAGTTACAGTGTTGCAGAGTGGTGAGACTAAGTACAGTGTTGGAGTCTGAACACAGAACAAAAAGATCCCAGGCAGCATTCCCACCCGCTCATGGGAGGCCTGCTTTCCCCTCTGTTGTCCTGATGCTCACTAAGACAGCACAGGCCTGGATTAGAACATAGAACATAGAAGGATACAGCGCAGTACAGGCCCTTCGGCCCTCGATGTTGCGCCGACCGAATCCTACCTAACCTATACTAGCCCAATAACTTCCAAATGCCTATCCAATGCCCGCTTAAATGACCATAAAGAAGGAGAGTTCACCACTGATACGGGCAGGGCATTCCATGAACTCACAACCCGCTGTGTGAAGAATCTACCCCTAACATCTGTCCTATACCTACCACCCCTTAATTTAAAGCTATGTCCCCTAGTAACACCTGACTCCATTAGCGGTAAAAGGTTCTTAGTATCTACCCTATCTAAACCCCTAATCATCTTATACACTTCTATCATATCTCCCCTAAACCTTCTCTTCTCCAATGAGAACAGCCCCAAGTGCCTCAGCCTTTCCTCATACGATTTTCCTACCATGCCAGGCAACATCCTGGTAAACCTCCTCTGCACTCGTTCTAATGCTTCCACATCCTTCCTATAGTATGGCGACCAAAACTGCACACAATACTCCAGATGAGGCCTCACCAGAGTCTTATACAACTGCAACATGACCTCAGGACTCCGGAACTCAATTCCTCTGCCAATAAAGCCCAGTACACCATATGCCTTCCTCACAGCACTATTTACCTGGGTGGCAACTTTCAGAGATCTGTGTACATGGACACCAAGATTCCTCTGCTCATCCACACTACCAAGTAGCCTACCATTAGCCCAGTAATCCATCATCTTGTTATTCCTACCAAAGTGAACGACTTCGCACTTAGCTACATTGAATTCCATTTGCCACATTTCCGCCCAGCTCTGCAACTTATCTATATCCCGCTGTAACCTACCACTTCCTTCCTCACTATCCACAACTCCACCGACTTTTGTGTCATCCGCAAACTTGCTTACCCAGCTTTCAAGTCCTTCCTCTAGATCATTTATAAAGATAACAAAAAGCAATGGTCCCAAAACAGATCCTTGTGGTACACCGCTAGTAACTGCGCTCCAAGATGAACATAATCCATCAACTACTACCCTCTGTCTCCTTCCAGCCAGCCAATTCCTAATCCAAACCTCTAATGTATCCTCCATGCCATACCTCCGAAGTTTTAGCATTAGCCTACCATGGGGAACCTTATCGAACGCCTTACTAAAATCCATATACACAACATCTACTGCTTTACCCTCGTCCACTTCCTTAGTCACCTTCTCAAAGAACTCAATAAGGTTTGTGAGGCACGACCTGCCCTTCACAAAACCATGCTGGCTATCCCTGATCACGTTATTCCTACCCAGATGTTCATAAATCTTATCCCTTACCATTCTCTCTAAGACTTTGCCCACCACTGAAGTCAGACTCACTGGCCTATAGTTACTAGGGCTATCCCTACTCCCTTTCTTGAACAATGGGACCACATTCGCTATCCTCCAGTCCTCTGGTACTATTCCCGTTGACAATGATGACATAAAAATCCAGGCCAATGGCTCTGCTATCTCCTCCCTAGCTTCCCATAGGATCCTGGGGTAAATGCCATCAGGCCCAGGAGACTTATCTATATTCATCCTTTCCAATATTCCTAAAACCTCTTCCCTGCATATTTCCAGGGCATCCATTCTAATTATTTGTGATTCCATATTCACATCAGCAGCAGTGTCCTGTTCCTGAGTGAATACTGATGAAAAGTACTGATTTAATGTCTCTCCAATCTCCTCCGCCTCCACACACAACTTCCCACTACTATCCTTGACTGGACCGATACCTACCCTAGTCATCCTTTTATTCTTGACATACCTATAGAAAGCCTTTGGGTTTTCCCTAATCCTACCAGCTAAAGACTTCTCATGTCCCCTTCTCGCTTCTCTTAGCTCCCTCTTTAGCTCCTTCCTGGCTACCTTATAACTCTCAATCGCCCCTACTGAACCTTCACGCCTCATCTTTCCATATGCCGCCTTCTTCCCTTTCACAAGGGACTCCAATTCCTTACTAAACCACGGCTGCCTCACAAGGCCCTTTACACCATGCCTGACTGATACATAACTATCGAGGACACGCAGTAGCTGCTCCTTGAACAATCCCCACATCTCATTTGTGTTCTTCTCTTGAAGTCTGTTTTTCCAATCCACACATCCTAAGTCATGCCTCACTGCATCATAATTTCCCTGCCCCCAGCTATAGCTCTTGCCCTGCGGCGCACGATTATCCCTCTCCATCACTGAAGTAAAAGTCACTGAGTTGTGGTCACTGTCCCCGAAGTGCTCACCTACCTCCAAGTCTAACACCTGGCCTGGTTCATTACCTAGAACCAAATCCAATATAGCCTCCCCTCTTGTTGGCCTGTCGACATATTGTGTCAGGAAACCCTCCTGCACACATTGTACAAACACCGACCCATCTAATGAACTCGAGCTATAGCTCTCCCAGTCAATATCTGGGAAGTTAAAGTCCCCCATAACAACCACCCTGCTACCTTCACTCTTTTCCTGAATCATCCTCGCAATATTATCCTCTACTTCTCTAGGACTATTAGGAGGCCTGTAGAAAACACCTAACAGGGTGACCTCACCTTTCCTATTTCTAACCTCAGCCCAAACTACCTCAGATGGCAAGTCCTCTTCCATCGTCCATTCCACTGCTGTGATACTATCTTTGACAAGTAATGCCACGCCTCCCCCTTTTTTACCCCCATGTCTGATCCTACTAAAACATTTGAACCCTGGAACGTGCAACAGCCATTCTTGTCCCTGTTCTACCCACGTCTCTGTAATGGCCACAACATCGAAGTCCCAGGTACCAACCCACGCTGCAAGTTCACCTACCTTATTCCTTATACTTCTGGCATTGAAGTATACACACTTCAATCCACCCTTCTGGTTACAGGCACCCTCCTTAGAGATCGCTGCATTATTCCTAACCTCCCTACACTCAAGGTCCTGTACCCTAAAGCTACAGTCCTGGTTCCCATGCCCCCGCGGAGTTAGTTTAAAACCTCCCAAAGAGCACTAGCAAACCTCCCCCCAAGGATACTGGTGCCCCTCAGGTTCAGGTGTAGCCCATCCTTTTTATAGAGGTCCCACCTTCCCCAGAAAGGACCCCAGTTGTCCAGAAACCGGAATCCCTCCCTCCTGCACCATCCCTGTAGCCACGCATTTAACTGCTCTCTCTCCCTATTCCTCGACTCTCTATCACGTGGCACGGGTAACAAACCAGAGACTACAACTCTGTTTGTTCTAACTCTGAGCTTCCAACCTAGCTCCCTGAAAGCCTGTCTGACATCCTCACCCTTCTTCCTACCTATATCGTTGGTGCCAACGTGGACCACGATCTGGGGCTGCTCCCCCTCCCCCTTAAGGACCCGGAAAACACGATCAGCGACATCACGTACCCTTGCACCTGGGAGGCAACATACCAAACGTGAGTCCCTGTCGCCCCCACAAAACCGTCTGTCTGTACCCCTCACTATCGAGTCCCCAAGACCTATTGCTCTACCTTTCTCCACCCTACCCTTCTGAGCAACGGGGCCAGGCTCCGTGCCAGAGGCCTGAACCTCGTTGCTTGCCCCTGGTAAGTCATCCCCCCCACAAGTATCCAAAACGGTATACTTGTTCTTGAGGGGAATGACCGCAGGGGGTCCCTGCACTGGCTTCCTCCTCCCACTCCCCCTCACTGTCACCCATCTATCTTGAACTTTCGGAGTAACTACTTGCCTAAAGCTCCGATCTATGACCTCCTCTGCCTCCCGAATGATCCGCAGTTCATCCAACTCCAGCTCCAGTTCCCTAACACGGGTTTGGAGGAGCTGGAGATGGGTGCACTTCTTGCAAGTGTACTCAGCAGGGACGCTAATGGCTTCCCTCACCTCATACATGTTGCAAGAGGAACATTGCCCTCTCTGCACTGCCATCCCTCTAAAAGTAAGCTTTCCTTAAAAAAAGCTTTCCTTGATAACTATGAACTCCCAATGCTATGTCAGTGCAATGTAAGTTAAAGTAGACTTGGTGATTGAGCCAGGGGTATGACTGTGCTGTGCTCCCCCTCCAGCACTGTATCTATGTCATGTCTTGTTAGCGATGTTGGGAGCCCTCACACTGCTCTCTGCTCTGTGCACTCCGAGTGATCTTACCTCAGTGCAGGATTTATTGAAGGCTCCACATCTCCCTGCCCTTTGTCTCTCTGGCTGACCAACCATCTTCAATGAGGTGTTGGTCATGACAACCAGCAATTGGGAAGTGTATTGAGTCAGGAACTTCCTGAGTACCTACAGGATACAGGGAAATCGACAGAATGGAAAATTAGACTAATGCAGTGAGGGTTATACATGGAGAATGGAAATGAGCCCCACAGAGATCTGGAAAATCCCACTCCATTCCTGGCCTGTGCTGTTGCGAGTCTCTGGAGTGGAGAATTCTGTTGGCACAGGATCTGGAGTAACGGCAAGAGCGGGAGGCACTGACAGAGGCAGTAATTAGACCCACACAGGGAGGGATACCACATGGAGGGAGACTGAGTGATATCACCTGAGTGCTGGAAGACTTCAGGATCACACAGTCATGTTGGAAGAATGGGTTTAGCTTCATGTTGCCCTGGTATCAGTGCTCAGGGATGAGCAACCTGTGAGCAGGCGAAGTGATGGCCGAGTGGTATTATTGCTAGAGCATGCATCCAAAACCTCAGCTAATGTTCAGGGGAAGTGGGTTTGAATCCCACCATCAGAAATGGTGGAATTTGAAATCACTAATTTTAAAAATAGTAATTAACAATCCATAAATAAATATGAAACCATTGCTGATGTACAAAAAAACCCAAACACTCGTCCTTTAGATGAAGACATCTGCCCAGCCTCACGTGGTCTGCACGACATCCCCACAGCAAAGTGTTTGCCTGTCAATCACCCTCTGAAATGGCCGAGCAAGTCATTCAGCTCGAAGGCAGTTCGGGCTGGGCAAGAAAGGCTGGTCAGCCAGAGACACCCACATCCCATACCTGATTTAATAAATAATTCATTAGGATGGTCCCACTGGAACTGTGCTGGGACCAGTGTCCTGGCCAATCATGACAGTAGGTTTATGGATGGGGCTTTAAACTGACAGAGAGGATGCAGGGACAGGGTTCAGGTGAAAGCAGCTTTCCAAATCCAAAGAGAAAAGGTGAAGTATGGGGGCAGCATGGGGATGTGGCTGAAGACAAGCAGAAAGGAACAGGATGGGACAGAGTTTAACTAAAATTGTACATCAGGGAATGGGTTTGTGACAGGAAATTGCGGGAAAGAGTAAATTATGTTTTTTTTGGAATGGATAATGTCTCTTCAGTAAGGTAGACTGACTTTTGACAGAAAGATAAAAGAAATTTAGAAACCAGAGAGATGTGGTTACAGGGTGAACAAAAGGTTGACAGGAATATTCAGTGGATCACAACCTTGCAGAAACTCAGGCAAAATGGGTAACGCAAACAATAATGGGTAAGAAAGGCATTACAGAGAAAGCATTTGGTCTCAGATCATGAAGTAGAGTCAGTCTGAAAGTAAATTCTGGCTACTACTTGCCAAGGACACAAGCAGCAGAACAGTTTTAGCCACCAAACAGCATTCCCTTGCTCATCACTGCATTACACAGGAACTCATTGGAATTTTTAAACAAACACATTGTGATAATTCTGGGAAACTTCAATATTCACGTATTCTGGGACAGTCACACTGACAACAGTGATACTAGAAGAGGGGTTCAGATATTTTTTCCGGTATTTTTGATTAACAAATTGTGCAACTGGTTGGGGACAAAACTATCTCAGAGCGACCGTTGTGTGATAAAACTTAGTGAATGAAGAATGTCACCTGGAGAGATCACTCAACAAAAGAACATTCCATTGAAACAGACAAAAACTCAGCAAGAAATTCCCACCGGTCCCTCACTCATGACAAAATATATCATATTAGATTATGAGGCTTAGACAATCACCACAAAGTAATAAAAATCCTGAAGTGAGATAGTGTTTTAGGAGTAAGTGTTAAAGGGATTGCAAAGGGTCTGCTAGCAGGGGGAGGGCAGTGGGAAGGGGAATGAGTGTCAGGGTTTAATGACACAATAGGCACAGGGAGAGGTGAAGTTGCTGGAGGTGGTGAGGGAGTTACAGAGAGTGGTCAGGGTCTGAACGGTGTTACAAAGCCAGAACGGATTGCTGCAGCTGGAGGGGTTTGCAGAGGTAGGGAGGGGCATATGTATTTTTATTTATACATTCATGGGAGGTGGGTGTCACTGCTAATTACCCAGAGGACAGCTCAGAGTTAGCCATATTGCAATGGGTCTGGAGCCACATTTTAGTCAGGCCAGGATAGAATGTCAGATGTTCTACACAAAAGGAGGTCAGTGAACCAGATGAGTTCTTCCTCCTGATCAACAATGCTTTTATAGTGGCCTGACCAATGTCTTGTACAGATACAACACGACGTCCCAACTCCTACTCTTAATGCTCTGCCCAATAAAGGAAACCATCCCAAACGCCTGCTTCACCAGCCTGTCTACATGTGACACCACATTCAAAGAACCGTGTACCTGGGTCACTGACTGATAACACTACCCAGAGCCCGAACATTAACTGTACAAGTCCCACGCTGGTTTGTTTCACCAAATGGAACATTTCACATTTATCTAATTAAACTCCATCTGCTATTCTTCAGCCCACTATCCCAGCAGTACTGTCCATCCTGTTGTAGCACAGATAACCTTCTTCACTGTCCACTTTACAACCAATGTCACCCAAAAAAACTGACTTAACTTATTTAACAATGTTCCCATCCAAACCATTTAACCAAATGACAAACAGCAGGGGACCCACTACACCGCTAGTCACATGCCTCCAGTCAGAAAAACAACATGTCCCCCATCACCCTCGGTATCCTACCATCAAGTCCAATTATCTGTCCAGTTGACTTGCTCCTCAGGAATGCGATAACCTTTTAAACTGATCTGAGCTTATTACCCAGTTTACCATACGACACGTAGGACACAGAACAGTACAGAACAAGACACTTCGGCCATGATGATATGCCAATCTTTTATCCGACCGGAAGATATTTTTAAAAATGACAGATAGAGTTTAATTCAGATAAATGCGAGGTGCTGCATTTGGGAAATCAAATCATGGCAGGACTTATACACTTAATGGTAAGGTGCCAGGGAGTGTTGCTGAACCAAGAGACCTTGGGGTGGAGGTCTATAGCACCTTGAAAGTGGAGTCGCAGGTAGATAGGATAGTGAAGGTGGTGTTTGGCATGCTTTCATATATTGGTCAGAGTATTGAGTACAGGAGTTGGGAGGTCATGTTGTGACTGTACAGGACATTGGTTAGGCCACTGTTGGAATACTGCGTGCAATTATGGTCTCCTTAGTATCGGAAAGATATTGGGAAACTTGAAAGGGTTCAGAAAAGATTTACAAGGATGTTGCCAGAGTTGGAGGATTTGAGCTGTAGGGAGAGGCTGAACAGGCTGGAGGTGTTTACCTTGGAGGGTCGGAGGCTGAGTGGTGACCTTATAGAGGTTTACAAAATTATGAGGGGCATGGTGAGGGTAAATAGGCACAGTCTTTTCCCTGGGATCGGGGAGCCCAGAACTAGAGGGCATAGGTTTAGGGTGAGAGGGGAAAGATATAAAAGAGACCTCAGGGGCAACTTGTTCACGCAGAGGGTGGTACGTGTATGGAATGAGCTGCCAGAGGAAGTGGTGGAGGCTGGTACAATTGCAACATTTAAAAAATATTTGGATGGGTACATGAATAGGAGGCTTGGAGGGATATGGGCCGGGTGCTGGCAGGTGAGACGAGACTGGGTTGGGATATCTGATCGGCATGGACAGGTTGGACCGAAGTGTCTGTTTCCATGCTGTACATCTCTCTGACTCTAAACCTCCATATCATTAATTTTATTATCATCTATGTGCCTACCCAGAGGTATATTAAATGTCCCTAATGCATCTAATTCTACTGCCCACCTCTGGCAGTACATTCTACTCATCCACCACTCTGTATGTAACGATCCTACCTCTGAAATCTCCCCTTAACCATCCGCTAATCACCCGAAAATTATACCTCCTTGTCATAGCTATTTATATGAGGGTGAAAAAAATCTCTATATTCACTCTATCTATGACTGTCATCACCTTGTTCACCTCTGCCAAGTCACCCCTCACCCCTCTTCACTCCAATGAGAAAAGCCTTAGCTCCCTCAACCTTTCTTTATAAGACATGCTCTCCAGGACAGGCAGCATCCTGGTATATCTCCTCTTTACCCTCTCTCAAGTTTCCACATTCTTCCTGTAATGAAGGGACCAGATCTGAACACAATATTCCAAGTGGGGTCTAACCAGGGCTGTATAGAGTTGCAGCATAACCTCACCGCTTTAAAACTCAATCCCCAAACTAATGAAATCCCACACAATATATTCCTTCTTAACAAGCCTATCAGCATGAGTGGCAGCTTTGAGGGATCTATGGACTTGGAACTCAAAATCCCTCTGTTCCTCCACACTGCCAAAGATCCTGCCTTCAACCCTGTATTCTGCATTCAAATTCAATTTTCAAAGTGAATGATTTCACACTTTTCCAGATTGAACTTTATCTGCCGTTTCTCAGCCCAGCTCTGCATCCTGTCAATGTCCCGTTGCAGCCTACAACAGCCCTCCACACTGTCAGCCACTCCACCAAACTTCGTGTCATTGGGAAACTTACTAACCCACTCTTCCACTCACACATCCAAGTCATTCATAAACTCACAAAGAACAGAGGTTCTGTCACCTCTCCCTGCAGAAAACCACTGGTCACTGAGCTCCAGGATGAATTGTTTCTATCTACCATCACCCTCTGTCTTCTGTGGGCCAGTATTCCTGTATCCAGACAGACAGGTTTCCCTGTATCCTATGTCTCCGTACTTTCTGAATGAGCCATAAAGGTGTTTTGACACATTCTCAAAAGATTCAATAAGATTTAGAAGGCATGACCTGCCCCTTACAAAGCCATGCTGACTGTCTCTAATCAAACTATGGTTTTCCAAGAAATAATAAATCCTGTCTCCCAGAGTCCTCTCCAATAGTCTGCACACCACAGACATAGAACGGACAGGTGTGCAATTCCGAGGATTATCCCTATTCCCTTTCCTGAACAAGGGAATAATATTTTCCAGTATCCAATCATCTGGTCCGACTCCAGTGGACAGTGAGGGTGCAAAGGTCATCACCAGGTGCGCAGCAATCCATTCCCTCGCTTCGTGCAGTAACTTTGGACGCATCCAGTCTGGTTCAGCGTCTTATCGATCCTTATCTTTTACAGAATTCTCAGCACATCCTCCTCCTTAACATCCACCTGTTCACATACATCAGCCTGTTTCACGCTGTCCTCACAAACAACAAGACCCTTCTCAGCAGTGAATACTGAGACATAGTATTCATTAAGGACCTCCCCTATCTCCTTTGACTCCAGACACAAGTTCCTTCCACTATCCCAGAGTGGCCTTATTCTCACTCTGACCATCCTCTTGTTCCTCACATCAGTGGAGAATGCCTCACAATTTTCCTTAATCCTTCCCAACAAAACTTTTTCATGCACCCTTCTAGTTGCCCTAAGTCCATTCCTCGGGTCCTTCCTGGTACCTTCAGAGAATCCCTACAGTGTGGAAACGGGCCATTTGACCCAATAACTCCATATCAACCCTCCAAACAGTATCCAACCCAGCCCCATTCCCCCACCCTATTACTCTCCATTTGCCCTGACTAATGCGCCAAACCTACCCATCCGTGGACACTATAGGTAAATTAGCATGGCTGAGTCACCTAATCTGCACATCTTTGGGCTGTGGGGGGGAAACCGGAGCACCTGGAGGAAACCCACAGAGAGACTGTGCAAACTCCCCACAGACAGGCACCTGAGGCTGTAATCGAAATGGAGTCCGTGGTGCTGTGAAGTCGCAGTGCTAACCACTGAGACACCGTGCCATCCAATGTAACTCTCTGGAGCCCTGTCTGATCCTTGCTTCCTCAACCTTCAGTAAGCTTCTTTCTTCCTCTTGACTAGATGCTAAAGTCCATGTGGACAACATTGACTGCTCTGCCTTTATCTATCTCTTGGCCACCTCCTCGAAGAGTCAATCCGGTTTGGGAAACGTGGTTTTCCACTCACAAAGCCATGCTGACCATCTCGAATCAGCCTTTGCCTTTGTAAATATACACAGCTCCTTTCTCTCAGAATCTCCTCCAACAACTTCCCCATCACTGGGCTCACTGGGCTGTAATTTCCTGGCTTTTCCCTGCAGTCCTTCAGTGATGGAACAGCATTAGCTGCCCTCCGGTCTTCCGACACCTCCCTGTGTCTGTTGATAATATAAATATCTCTGTTAAGGACACTGCAATCTCTTCCCTAGCTTCCCACAATATTCTAGTATCGACCCAATGAGCTACTGAGGATTGATCTACCTTTATTTGTTTTAAGATTCCAGCACTTTCTCTTCTCTGGTGAGGATTCTTTCCAAGACATCGCTATTTATTTCCCCAAGTTCCCGAGCTTCCATGTCTTTCTCCACAGTAAATACTGACAAGGCTATTTTGTTTCATATCTCACCCATCTCCTCTGGTTCAACACATGGGTGACCTTATTGATCTTTAAGGGACCCTATTCTCTACTAAGTTACTCTTTAGCCCTGACTGAAACTTGCACAAAGGCTTCTCATAATTCAAATACTTGATATCCCCTCTCCCACGACACCCCGCCTACACCCTTACAATTCTGCCATTTATATTCACACAGACAAATTAAATCCAACAGGCTCAGAAACAAATTCTCTTTTATCAAATGTGTTTCTAAGTGGCCAGTTATTGTATATTGACATATCCTTTCTCACAATGTCAGTATGGTCCCGACTTACTGACAGGGTAACTCTATTTGGTTTCAGACGGGCAGCAGAAAGGGTTGTGGGAGTTCTTGTGTATCAATCTGAAAAAGGTAGCTCACAGGGTCAACAGGTAGTAGAGAAGGCAAATCAAATGCTGGCATTTATTACAGAGGGAATGGAGTCTAAAAAAGGGAGGTTTTGCTAAAACGATGCAAGGTTCAATATTATGAACAGTGTGAGTGCCTGAAGGAAAGATATTGTCACATTGGAGGCAGGTCAGAGAAGGCTCACTCGGCTGATCCTGGGAATGGAGGGATTTTCCAATGAGAAGAGGTGGAGTAGGTTGAGGTTGAACCCATTGAAGTTTAGATAATGAGAGAGAAATGGAATGAACCATCCATTCTGAGGGGCTCTGATCGGGCAGATACTGGGAAGTTAGAAAACTGAACAGCACAGCACAGCAACAGGCCCTTCGGCCCACCATGTCTATGCTGTCCATGATGCTATTCTAACTCATACAATCTGCCTGCACATGGTCCATATCCCTCTATTCTCTTCCCGTTCATGTTTCTGTTGAAATCCCACTTCAAAACTTTACTCACATTTCTCTTTCTATGACCTCGCTTGGCAACTTCTACTCTCTGCAAAAAAAAACTTGCCTCACACATCTCGTTTAAATTTTCTCTTTCTCACCTTAAACCTCTACACTCTAGTATTTGAAACTTTCACATTGGAAAAGAGATGCTGACTATCTACATTATCTATCCCTGTCCTAATGTTATATCCCTGTACCTGGACACCTGTCAGCCTCTGAAACCCTCACAAAGCAATTCAACTTTGTTAAATTTCCTCTTAACACCTAACACACACTTAAAAACCCTAACACAGGCAACGTGCTGATAAACCCCTTTTGCACCCTCTCCAAAGCCTCCCCATCCTCCCTATTGTGTGGAGATGAGAACTGCACACAGTTCTCCAAATGTGGCCAAACAAACGTTTTATACAATTACAGCATCAGATGCAAACCATTACACCCAATGTTGTGACTGATGAAGGTCAGTGCTCTATTTGCTTTGTTTCCCATCTGAAACACTTCTGTTGCCATTTTCAGGGAGTTACTGACTTGCACCAAGATCCTTCTGTATATCAATATCCCTCAGGATGAGAACTTTATTCCTGAATTTGACATCATCTCACACTTGTCCAGACTAAACCCAATTTGCCATTTCTGTCTATCTCTCCGACTGTTCTGTAACCTCCTGCAGATGTTACTGAATCAGGGAAACAAGGGTTTTGTGGAAAAGGCAGGAAAGTAGAGTTGGACAGTATCAGATCAGCCATGATCTGACTGAAGGGCACAGTATACTCAATGGACCAAATGGCCTCATTCCCCTCCTACATCTCATGGTCTGAGCACAAACTCAATATGCCCTGCATAATATTATGGGTTTCTGCTCACAAAACTCCTTTATAATGGGATTATTGGATATTTATTCGTGCACAGCACTTGATCTACAAATATGATATGATGTTATAGAAAACCATCTCACATACAATCCAGGATTCTATCCGTTACAGCACTGATACTCACTGCTGTATCAGTCGGCATGGAGATCACACCACTGTCACACACAGGTACTGTACTGTTCTTGCTACAAGTACATTCAGTGTCCTGACTGTAACCGTATTGACATTCCCATCACTGGTTGGTGCCTACAATAGAATTCCTGCTAACGTTGCTGCTGCTTGCTTATTCTCAGCTCCACTTTTCATATTCAGATCCACATGACTGTCTCATTAATACATTAACCTCATCCTTCCTTCACATCTTGTTGGCATTTTGCTGAATCTGCCTATTGGGACTAGATTGGGTTGGGATATCTGCACAGCATGGATGGGTTGGACCGAAGGGCTGGTTTCCATGTTATAGTACATCTCTCTGACTCCATGACTCTATCGCAACAAACCTTCAGTATTCACTCCCAGCGATGGTCATTCTGCAGCTAAATCTCCGGAATGACAGTTCCATCACATCTGTTCACTGTCTTCCCATCTGCCTTATGGCGAATGCAGGGAGTCATTCCTCAGTAGTGGGGGGTTGAACAGATTGGTAGAGGTTACAGAGACAGGGAGGCTTACAGGGACTCAAGGATGTTAGAGTTAAACAGAGTTACATCTGGTCAAGAATGTCAGTGGGACAAAGGGGTTTGGGGATTGGAGGAATTTACAGAGATACAGGGAGCTGGATTAGATTCTGGAGATAGGTATAGAGATGGAGAAAGGAAGAAGTAGGCAGACTGGGAGGCACAGACAGGGGGCTGTTTCATCTAGGAGAGTAATGTGTATACTAACAGAGATATGGAAGGTTGTCGTGACTGAAGACATTTACAGATATAAGAAGGCATCTAGGCTCTGGAGGCTACAGAGATTGGAAGGCAATGGAGAATGCCAGGTTACTGGGTTGGAGACAGTTACACAAATGGGGAGGGTTGTACAAACTGAAGGAGGTTCCTGTGGTCGCGAGGGGTATGGTGTCGGGAATGAGGAAGGAAATTAACAAGATAAAGATCAAAGAATTAGAGAAGGACAAGGAGATTACATTTTTTTCGCAGCTAAGGAAGTGTTGTAGGAGCTGGAGAAGATTACATAGGTAGGGACCGTTGGAGAGGTTAAAGATAAATACGTTGACATGGAGGATGGTGTTGTTGGAAAGAGCTTACAGGGATAGACAGGGCTATCTGGGTTTTCAGCGATGAAAGAATTTAATATCTACTGCAGAAGTTTAGGAATTAAGGTGTTGTGGGAGATCCAAGATGGCGGCGACTCAGCAAGTCTGAGTTTACAGTGCTCTTCCCAAAACCTGGGTAAAGTGAGTTACTCACCCCCACCACACTTACCAAACCACCCAAAAAAAATTTCTAACCTTAATTAGCTGCTCACTATTATATTTAAGCAGTTTAATATTAAGTGGATAATGAGTAAACCAAAGGGATCCCGCAGCTCTCAGAAAACAAAGACCCCTCCCCCACCCTCCTCTCCTCCTCCGGCTGCAGCTGATGTAAAAACAGGCCTTGAAGAGATGATTGCCAGGCTGGAAACGACACTCGTCAATTTCATCGCAGAATCCAGACAGAGATGGAATGCATTCGAAGAAAAGCTACAAAAGCACAGCCAGGCTCTCGAGGAATTACAGGGCCGAGTGGAGGGGGCGGAGCTAAAGGCCACGACCTCCGAGGCTGCAGCACAAACAGCTGCAGAACAGGTGCGAGCTCTGGGGCAGAGAGTCCGGGCCTTTGAAATCTACATGGATGACCTGGATAATAGAAATCGGAGAAAGAATATCCGTCTTCTGGGCCTCCCTGAACAAGAAGGGAAAGGACAGTTAGCAGTATTTCTGGAGCGATGGCTGCCCCAGCTTTTAAACCTGGGGGCTGAAACTGACCGGGTAAGGGTGGAGTGGACCTACCGGGTCGCAGTACGCGGATCTGGCCCAAACCAGCGCCCACGCCCGGTCCTGTTCCGGGGGTTATAGGGAGAGGCAGATACTCCTGGACGCCTCCAGAAAGCTTGGAAAGGATCCTAAAGCCATGATCCATGAAGGATCCAAGATTATGTTATTTCAGGACTTCTCCCCGGCTTTGGCACGAAGAAGGAAGGCGTTTGATGAGGTGAAGAAATGTCTAAGGAACTTAAATATTCAATACACCTTACGCTACCCAGCGACGTTATGCTTTACCCACGAAGGATCCGAGTATAATTTTAGATCACCAGAAGAGGCTAAGGAACTTTTAGACTCGTTTAAATAAATCGTAAGAGACAATTTATGTTGGCTTGCCTCTTCCACACTCCGTGGGGAGAAGTGGATACTTTACTCTACTTTACTTTTGCTTCTGGGAGCAGGGTTGTCTTCCCTTGATATTTTATGTTATTATACTTAACTGTAATCTGTTGGAGTTGTAATTTTATAGTTATGTGTGTTTGTACGTGGCATTGATGCTATCAGATATACTCAGGTATGGGTGGGGAGGGGTGGGGGTGGGGCGCTCACTGTTAACTCTAGCTCGGTATTATATCTAAATCCTATTAAGGACCGCCCGGGTCAAGGGTGGGACACTGTTTGGGAGAGGATATGGTGGACCTTTAGAAAGGAAGTAAGGCCCCCTGAGAACAAGGGGGAGGATCTCCATTCAAACATGTTTTATTTTTTTTGTTCTTATTGTTTGGAAATAGTTTCCTTTTTATTATACTGTTATGAGTGTATTAGAGAACATTTTCTCTTGTTTGAAGGATGTAAGTGACTCAACTATACACTCTGGATAATTGTGGATTAGATTAGTAGTTAACTGAGTTTCATTGTTTTTCTTTCTTCTTTAGTATCATTCCTTTGAATTTTGATGATTATATATTTAAGATCTATTTTTATATTAATGTTTGTGCTTGAAAGTTCTGTTTATTTTTGTAAATCTGTCAAAATATTAAATTTCTAATAAAAATATCTTTAAAAAAAAACTTGACCATGATCTGTTACCATGAGATTTCCTGGGTTCTGGAATCAATGTTGTGGAATTGCAGGGTAACTCCTTCACCGAATATATCCCAGGGTATCCCCACCACTGGTGGGTCTGTCCTGGACTGCTGCCTCACTGCGCCAGAGACCCGGATTCAATTCCCGCCTCAGGTAACTGACTGTGTGGAGTTTGCACATTCTCCCTGTGTCTGCGTGAGTTTCCTCCACGTGCTCCGTTTTCCTCCCACAGTCCAAAGATGTGCAGGCTACGTGAATTGGCCATGCTAAATTGCCTGTAGTGTTAGGTGAAGGGATAAATGTAGGGGAATGAGTCTGGGTGGGTTGCTCTTCGGCGGATCGGTATGGACTTGTTGGGCTGAAGGGCCTGTTTCCACACTGTAAGTAATCTAATCTAAATTACCCATCAGCCCTGATCCTGTGAGTATGACGGTGTTGGATTGTTTTCTGACTGGGAGTGTGGTGCTGGAAAAGCACAGCAGGCTATGCAGCATCCGAGGAGCAGGGGAATAAACTCTTCATCAGGAATGAGGCTTGTGGGCTGTGGAGCTGAGAGATAAATGGGAGGGGGCTAGGCAGGAGCTGGAGCTGGGGCTGGGGCCAGGGCTGGGTCTGGGTCTGGGGCTGGGGGGAATGGAGCTGGGAATGTGATCTGGAGACGGAGGAGGGAGAGAGGTGATAGGTCAGAGAGGAGGGTGGGGTGGGTGGGGTGGATGGAGGGGAAGGTCATGGACAGGTCAAGGTGTTTCCCGGAACGTTCTGTCCCCGACATTCTATAACTGACATTCCCCGGAACGTTCTGTCCCCGACATTCTATAACTGACATTGCCCGGAACGTTCTGTCCCCGACATTCTATAACTGACATTCCCCGGAACGTTCTGTCCCTGACGTTGTTTGTTTGTGAACGGCCGGACGTCAGTGAATTGAAAAAACGATAAGATCCCGAGGGAAGAGATCCCGTTCCAGGGAGAAGGAGACACTGTTCCGAAGGCCCCTCAGGCAGTTAAAGGGGTGAATACGTTTTGCCTGCGTTAACATTTCTCCACGACACAGGATCGACCACAATTTAGTCCAAAATACAGAAATTCCCAGACTCCGTTTGTCTTCAGGAAACTGGGAGAGGATCCTTCAGGACAGTTACGTTTCCACCCTCCGTATTAGGAACTGGGAAGGAGTGATCTGTGTCTGCTCCCGACTGATCGAGTGTGTGGCAATGTTCTAGAAACCATCTGTCCTTATGGATGTGTCTCTGTGTGGTTGGGGAGGGAGGGTTTCTTGTGGTTTATGTCACATTTCGTCAGTAATTCCGACCTTCGCATTTGTTATTCCAGCTCCAATTATTTTAATAAATCCATGAATACAGGGACACATTTGAAAATCTCACTGGGTCCCCGATCAAACAGGTCCCTTTGCTTCCAGGCTGATGGATAATGGGTTTGTTTTCCTTCCTCATAGTTAACATAGTGACCATCTACGTCCTGCTTTATAAAGATTGTGGATTGTCTCCATGTGTCAGACGTTACCTGGGGGCCATGGCAGCGGCGGATCTCCTGGTCATTATCCTCGACCTGATCCTGAGACACATTCCCATTGTTTATCGGGAACACTTTTATTTCCTGTACTCCGTCCCCGTGTGTAATATCCACGCCGTCCTGCTTTATGCAGCCACTGACTGCTCTGTCTGGTTCACCGTCACTTTCACCTTTGATCGGTTTGTGGCCATTTGTTGCCAGAAGCTGAAAAGTAAATATTGCAGTGAGAAAACGGCGGCTGCGGTTCTGGGAGCAGTGACTGTGCTGAGCTGTTTAAAGAACATTTTCTGGTATTTTATGCTCACAGCTCGGTATTGGCTGGGGAACGTCCCCTGGTTTTGTGATGTAACAGACGCTGCTCTATTCTCCAGTGTCTGGGTCACAATCGAGTTCCTCCACCACATTCTAACCCCGGGTGTCCCATTTCTCCTGATTCTGCTGCTCAATGTTCTCACCGTCAGACACATTTTAGTGACCAGCAGAGCCCGCAGGAGACTCCGCGCTCACACCAATGGGGACGCTCAGTCTGACACTGAAATGAGAAACCGAAAAAAATCCATCATTTTACTGTTTGTGATCTCGGCCAATTTCATCCTGTTATGGTCAACGTTAATGCTGTTTTCTATATGGTACCGGATGTATGATATTGGGTATCAGTCTGTGTATCTCGATTCCTTTGTGCAGGAATTGGGCTTCATGCTGCAGCTCCTCAGTTGCTGCACAAACACCGCGATTTATTCCGTGACCCAGACTAAGTTCAGGCAGCAGCTGAAGAATGTGCTGAAATATCCCTTCACCCAAATCCATCCATCCATCAAATTCCCACATTAATCAATCCATCCGGGATTTTCTCATTTCAGTTCAATGTTTCAGCGATGGAGCAGCCTGTCGCTATGGTAACAGACTGAGGGTAGCGCTGGTTTTTCCATCCTTATCCCACAGGGGGGTTACAGGGAAACATTTCAGTGTTTCTCACAACTCAGGGGCCAGTGAGAAAAGGCACCATCCCACTGACTGTATCCATCACTTCCATTTGTAACCAATAAAAATGCTGATGAAAGCGTGCCGAGCAGCAGAGTGACCGATGTTGTTGTGTGTCTTTGTGTTGGAGAAGCTGAGCTGGAGAGAGACAGACTCAGCCCCGAGTCCTGGTCCTCATGGAAGGGGAGGGAACTGCTCCCTGAGCTCAGGAGCTGGGGTTAACTCCCTCTGTCCCCCCACTGCAGCCTGGTCTCTCCATTTCCTCTCCCCTACTCTTTCTCATCTCCTCTCTCTCCCTTTCTCTCTTTCTGCACACTCAATCTTTCTCACCACCTCTCCCTTTCGCTCCCTCTCTCTCACCCACACACCCCCAACCCCGGTTTCTCCACCTGCCTCCACTCTTCCCTCTCCCCCTCACCCTCACTCTGCCGTATCTGTCTCCCTCCCGCAATTCCGTCTCTACTCCATTTTGCCCTCCTCCTATTTCCGACATCTCTCTGTGCTCTCACCCCACCCCCATATCCCCCGCCACACACATGCAGCCGCACCATCACACCCCCAGTCTCTGTGTCAGAGGGAGAGAAAAGGATCAGGGAAATACAGTGTCAGAGAGAGAGGGAGGGAGGTAGAGGAGTGAGAGAGATTCAGTCAAAGAGAAACAGAGGTAGGTGTGCAGAGAGAGATATACCGAGGGAGAGGGCACGAGAGTGAGAAGGTGGAAAGAGAGAAGGAGCGGGGAGAGAAAGAGGGGAACAAGAGATAGATCGGGTGAAGGAAGTAGAGAGATACAGAGAGATAGAGACGAGAGAGATGCGAGGGAGGGGGCGAGAGAGAAAGGGGCAAGTCTTAGACAGAAAGAGAGAGCGACAAGGAGAGAGAAAGGGGACGGGAAAGATGGGGAGGCGAGAAAGAGTAGAGAAGAGCGGGAAGAGACAGAGAGAGAATGAGAGGGTGAGAGAGTGAGAAAGAGAGATGGGCAAGATAGATTGAGGTGGGATGAGAGGGGGAGGGAGCAAGAGAGACAGAAGGAGCAAGAGAGAGAAACTGGGTTCGAGAGAGAGAGGAACGGAAAAGAGAGATAGAGGGGGCAAGTGAGGGAGCGAGAGAGAGTGACAGGAGTGAGAAATAGAGGGCAAAAAAGAGCGGGATGGCAAGAGAGAGGTAGGGAAGGCAAATTAGAGAGGGTTGATCGAGAGAGAGTGAAAGAGAGGGCGAGTGAGAGAGAGGGCAAGAGAGAGAGGGTGTGAGAGAGAGGAGGGCAAGAGAGAGAGAAGGAAGGGGCAAGGAGAGGGGGTTTGAGAGAAAGAAGGGGCGAGAGAGAGGTGGTAAGAGAGTGAGAAAGAGAGATGGGCAAGATAGATTGAGGTGGGATGAGAGGGGGAGGGAGCAAGAGAGACAGAAGGAGCAAGAGAGAGAAACAGGGTTCGAGAGAGAGAGGAACGGAAAAGAGAGATAGAGGGGGTGAGAGAGAGGGGTCGAAAGAGAGGGGTCGAGGGAGAGATAAAGAGGATGAGAGAGAGAGAGCGAGGGCAAGAAAGAGAAAGTGTGATGGGCAGAGAGAGAGAGAGGGAGATGTTGAGAGAGACGGGAGAGAGAGGGAAGGGCAAGAAGGAGAGAGGGTTCTGTGAGAGAGGGTTTGACAGAGAGGGGGAGAGAGAGGGTGACAGCGAGAGCGTAGGGGTAAGACAGGGCGAGAGAGAGAGAGTGAGAGGGAGGGAGATAGAAAAGAAACGAGAGAGAGAGAATAAGGGGACATAAGCAAGTCGGCGAGAGCAAGATGGACAGAGAGAGATAGGTGGTGGGGGGGGAGCCTGTGTGAAAGACAGAGAGACAAGCAGAGAGAGGCAGGGCGAGTGAGAGAGAGAGATGGAGAGATGGTGAAAGAGAGAGGAAAGAGAGAGAGGAAGGGTGAGAAGGAGAGAAGGGTGGGTGAGAGGGTCGTCAAGAGAGACAGCGAGAGAGAGAGAGGACGAAGGGGACGGCTGGAGAGAGACGATGAGAGCGAGGGAGCTAAAGAGTGGGGCAAGAGAGAGAGGGGTGAGAGAGGGAGATAGTGAGAGAGACAGGCGAGGGGAGAGAGAGAGACAGACAGACAGACAGAGAGACAGAGGGCGAGCAGGAGAGAGAGGGAGAGAGGCCTAGCGAGAGAAAGAGAGGAGCTGAGCAAAACAGAGAGAGAGAGGAGAGAGGGATGGGGTAGAGAAAGGGAGGGGGGAAGAGGGAGGTAGATGGAGGCAATAGAGAGAGAGATATTGGACAAGAACGAGAGAGAGGGAGATGACGCGACAGTGACTCGAGAGAGAGTGAGTGAGCAAGGGGGAGGGGGCTGGGTCCAGAGAGAGAGAGAGGCACATACAGATGATCGAGATGGTGGGGAGACAGCGACAGACCACGAGTGGATGAGAGAGAGAATGTGGCGGGAGAGTGAAGGAGCAAAGAGAGAGAGAGAGGGGCGAGAGAGAGGGAGAGAGTGACAGGGGCGAGAAAGAGAGAGAGAGAGAGGAGCGAGAGAGAGAGAGAGGGGCGGGAGAGAGGAATGAGCGAGAGGGGTGCGAGAGAGAGAGAGGGGGCCGAGAGAGAGAGAGGGAGGCAAAAGAGAGACGGAGACAAGAGATGGGGAGTCAGAGAGAGGGGCGAGAGAGAGAGAGGAATGCGAGAGAAAGGGACGAGAGAGACAGGTGGGAGAGAGAGGGGGCGAGAGAGAGAGGGACAAGAAAGAGGAGGGGCGAGAGGAAGAGATGGCGATGAGAGAGAGGGGCGAGAGAAATGGGCGAGAGAGAGGGGTGAGAGAGAGAGAGAGGGCGTGGGCCAGTATTCGTGAGAAAGGGTTTGGGGAGGGTAGGTGTTCTATGAGGTTGGGGGAGAGGGCAGTGATGGATGGGGTTGAGGAGGGGGCAGTGTTGGACGGAGTTGGAGGAAGAGAGCGTTGTTGGACTGTGTTGGGGAGGGCCGGTGTGGGAAGGGGTTGGGGAGGGGGTGGAGTTGGACTGGGTTGGGGAGGGGCGGTGTGGGAAAGGGTTGGGGGTGGGGGCGGAATTGGACAGGGAGGGGGAGGGGACCGTGTTAGAGGAAAGAGAGGATGGAGGGCGGAGAAGGCGAGAGAGGGGAGGAGAGGGAGGGGAGGGTGAGAGAGGGGTGAGGGTGAGAAAGGGGAGGGTGAAAGGGAGGGAGGGCGAGACAGGAGAGGGCGAGAGAGGGGAGGGGTGGATGTGAGGGCGAGAGGGGAGGGTGAGAGAAGGGAGGCAGGGAGGGGAGGGCGGGACAGGGGTGAGTGTGAGAGAGGGAAGGGCGAGAGAGGGGATGGCGAGAGAGAAGACGGCAATAGAGGGGAGGGCGAAGATAGTAGGGTGAGAGAGGGGTGGGCGAGAGAGGGGACGGCATGAGAGGGGATGGAGAGAGGGGATGGCGAGAGAGTAGGCTGACAGAGCGGAGTGCTACAGAGTGTGGAGGGCAAGAGAGGGGAGGGCGTCAGGGGCGGGCGAGAGAGGGGAGGGAGGGAGGGGAGGGTGAGAGGAAGGAAGAGGGCGAGTGAAGGAAGGGGGAGAGAGGGAGAGGGAGTTGAGGGAGTTTGGGAGTAAGTGGGCGAGAGAGGGGAGTGCTAGAGAGGGTGGAGGGAGAGAGGGGAGGGCACAAGAGGGGAGGGCGAGACAGGGGAAGGAAGGAGGGGTGAGTGAGTGGGAGTTCGAGGGCGAGAGAGAGGAGGGCAAGAGACGGTAGGGCGAGAGAGGGGAGGGCAAGAGAGCGGAGCGCGTGAGAAGGGAGGGAGGGAGGGGAGGGCGAGTGGGAGTGATAGGGTGAGAGACCGGAAGGCAAGTGACGGTACGACGAAAGAGGGGAGGGCAAGAAAGAGTGGAGGGCGTGAGTGCGGAGGGCATGAGAGGGGAGGGAAGGAGGGGATGGTGAGAATGGAGGGCAAGAGAGGGGAGGGAAGGAGTGGTGGGTGAGAAAGGGGAGGGAGGGAGCTGAGGGCGAGAGGGAGGGAGAGGTCGAGAGAGGTCAGGGCGAGGGAGGGGGACTGCGAGAGAGGGGAAGGGCGAGGGAGGTGAGGGCATTGAGAGGGGAAGAAGGGAAGGGAGGGCGAGAGAGGGGAGGCAGGTAGGGGAGGGCGAGAGTGGGGTGAGTGTGAGAAAGGGGATGATGAGAGAGGGGAGGGCGAGAGGGGTGAGTGTGAGAGAGGGGGAGGGCGAGAGAGGGGATGGCAAGAGAGAGGGGAGTCCTAGCGAGGGGAGGGCGAGTGAGTGGAGGGCGAGAGGGGTGCGTGTGAGAGAAGGGAGGGGGAGAGAGGGCGGGCGAAAGAGGGAAGGGCAAGAGACAGAAGGGCAAGAGAGGGATGCGAGTGGGAGTGAGAGGGGAGGGTGAGGGAGGGGGGTGTGAGAGAGGGACAGGGCAAGAGAGAGGGGAGAGTGTGAGCGGGGAGGGCGAGAAAGGGGAGTGATGGAGGTGAGGGCGAGAGGGAGGAAGAGGGTGAGAAAGGGGAGGGCAAGTGAGGGGGGCGTGAGAGGGGAGGGCGAGAGGAAGGGTGAGCGAGAGAATGGAGGGAAGTGAGGGCAAGAGGGAGGTAGAGGGCAAGAGAAGAGAAGGATGATGGGAAGGGTGAGGGTGAGAGAGGGGAGGGGGCGAGAGAGGGGAGGGCAAGAGAGGGGAGGCGTGAGAGGGGAGTGGAGAGAGGGGAGTGAGGGAGGTGAGGGCGAGAGGGAGGGAGAGGGCGAGAGAGGGGAGGGTGAGAGAGGAGGTAGGGCAAGAGAGAGGGGAGGGCGTGAGAGGGGAGAGGGAGGAGATGGTGAAAGAGGAGGGCAAGAGAGGGGATGGAGGGAGGGGAGGGTAAGCGAGGGGAGCGAGTGAGGGGAGGGCGAGAGGAAGGGAGAGGGCGAGGGGAGGGAGGGTGAGAGAGGGGAAGGAGGGAGGGGAGGGCGAGAGGGAAGTGAGTGAGAGAGCGGAGGGGGGAGGGCGAAAGAGAGGTGAGAGAGTGGAGGGCGAGAGATGGATGAGGGTGAGAGAATGGAGGGCGAAAGAGGGGAGGGAGAGAAGTGAGGATGAGAGGGAGGAAGGGGCAAGACAGGAGAGGGTGAGAGAGGGGGAGGGCGAGAGGGGGAAGGGTGAGAAAGGGGAGGGCGTGAGAGGGTGTGATGGTGATGGACTGAGTGTGAGGAGGTCAGTGTAAACGGGATGGAGTGAGTGTGACGGGATCAGTGTGACGGTGATGGAGTGAATTTGAGTGGGTAAGGGTGACAGTGATTGAGTGAGTGTGAGGAAGTCAGAGCGACAGTGATGGAGTGATTGTGATGGGGTTAGGGAGATGTTGATGGAGTGAGTGTGAGGAGGTCAGAGCGACAGTGATGGAGTGAATGTGAGGGGTCAGGCAAACGGTGACGGAGTGAGTGTGAGGGGGTCAGCGTGACGGTGATGGTGTGAGTGTGGGGGGGGTCAGGGTGACGGTGATGGAGTGAGTGTGAGGGGGTCAGGGTGACGGTGATGGAGTGAATGTGAGGGGTCAGGCAAACGGTGACGGAGTGAGTGTGAGGGGGTCAGGGTGATGGTGATGGAGTGAGGGTGAGGGGGTAAGGGTGACGGAGATGGAGGGAGTGTGAAGTGCTCAGAGTGATGGTGATGGAGTGAGTGTGAGGGGATCAGGGTGACGGAGATTGAGTGAGTGAGAGCGAGTCAATGTGATGGTGTGGAGTGAGTGAGAGGGGGTCAGAGTGACAGTGATGGAGTGATTGTGGTGGGGTTACAGTGACAGTGATGGAGTGAGTGTGAGGGGGTCAAGGTGACGGTGGTGGAGTAAGTGGCACGGTGTCAGCGTGATGGTGATGGAGTGAGTATGAGAGGTTCAGGGTGAGGGTGATGGAGTGAGTGTGAGGGGGTCAGGGTGACGGTGATGGAGTGAGTGGGAAGGTGTCAGGGTGATAGTGACGGAGTGAGTGTGAGGGTGTCAGTGTGACGGTGATGGTGTAAGTATGATGTGATCGGGGTGACGGAGATGGACTAAGTGAGAGTGGGTCAATGTGACGGTGTGGAGTGAGTGAGAGGGGGTCAGAGTGACAGTGATGGAGTGAGTGTGAGGGGGTCAGGGTGACGGAGATGGACTGAGTGAGAGGGGGTCAATGTGACAGGGATGGAGTGAGTGTGAGGGGGTCAGTGTGACGGTGTGGTGTAAGTGAGAGGGGCTCAGAGTGACAGTGATGGAGTGATTGTGTTGGGGTTCAGGGTGACGGTGATTGAGTGAGTGTGAGTGGGTCAGTGGGATGGTGATGGAGTGAGGGTGAGAGGGTCAGGGTGATGGTGATGGAGTGAGTGTGAGGGGGTCAGGGTGATGGTGATGGAGTGAGGGTGGGGGTGGGGTCAGGGTGATGGTGATGGAGTGAGGGTGGGGGTGGGGTCAGGGTGACGGAGATTGAGTGAGTGAGAACGAGTCAATGTGATGGTGTGGAGTGAGTGAGAGGTGGTCAGAGTGACAGTGATGGAGTGATTGTGGTGGGGTTACAGTGACAGTGATGGAGTGAGTGTGAGGGGGTCAGGGTGACGGTGGTGGAGTAAGTGGCATGGTGTCAGCGTGATGGTGATGGAGTGAGTATGAGAGGTTCAGGGTGACGGTGATGGAGTGAGTGTGAGGGGGTCAGGGTATTGGTGATGGAGTGAATGTGAGGGGTCAGGCATACGGTGACGGAGTGAGTGTGAGGGTGTCAGTGTGATGGTGATGGTGTAAATATGATGTGATCGGGGTGACGAAGATGGACTGAGTGAGAGTGGGTCAATGTGACGGTGTGGAGTGAGTGAGAGGGGGTCAGAGTGACAGTGATGGAGTGAGTGTGAGGGGGTCAGGGTGACGGTGATGGACTGAGTGAGGGGGGTCAATGTGACGGGGATGGAGTGAGTGTGAGGGGGTCAGTGTGACGGTGTGGTGTGAGTGAGAGGGGGTCAGAGTGACAGTGATGGAGTGATTGTGTTGGGGTTCAGGGTGACGGTGATTGAGTGAGTGTCAGTGGGTCAGCGGGACGGTGATGGAGCGAGTGTGAGGGGGTCAGTGGGATGGTGATGGAGTGAGGGTGAGGGGGTCAGGGTAATGGTGATGGAGTGAGTGTGAGTGGATTAGGGTGACGGAGATTGAGTGAGTGAGAGAGAGTCAATGTGATGGTGTGGAGTGAGTGAGAGGGTGTCAGGGTGACAGTGATGGAGTGATTGTGGTGGGGATACGGTGACAGTGATGGAGTGAGTGTGATGGGGTTAGGGTGACGTTGATGGAGTGAGTGTGAGTGGGGCAGGATGACGGTGATGGAGTGAGTGAGACAGGGTCAGTGTGATGGGGATTGAGTGAGTGTGAGGGGATCAGGGTGACGGTGATGAAGTGTGTGTGAGGGGGCCAAAGTGACAGTGATGAAGTGAGTGTGAGTGGGTCAGGGTGAAGGTGATGGAGTGAATGTGAGGGGATCAGGGTGACGGTGATGGAGTGAGTGTGAGGGGGTCAGAGTGACACTGATGTAGTGAGTGAGGGGGTCAGGGTGACGGTGATGAAGTGAATGCGAGGGGGTCAATGTGACAGTGATGGAGTGAGTGTGAATGGTCATGGCGACGGTGATGGAGTGAGTGTGAGGGAGTCAGTGGGACGGTAATGGAGTGAGTGTGAGGGGATCAGGGTGACAGTGATGGAGTGAGTGTGATGGGGTTAGGGTGACGTTGATGGAGTGAGTGTGAGTGGGGCAGGATGACGGTGATGGAGTGAGTGAGACAGGGTCAGTGTGATGGGGATTGACTGAGTGTGAGGGGATCAGGGTGACGGTGATGAAGTGTGTGTGAGGGGGCCAAAGTGACAGTGATGGAGTGAGTGTGAGGGGGTCAGTGAGGCAGAGATGGAGTGAGTGCCGGGGGTCAGGCTGACGGTGATGGAGTGAGTGTGAGGGGATCAGGGTAACAGTGATGGAGTGATTGGGAGTCATTGTGAGGGCATCAGGGTGATGGTGACAGAGTGAGTGTGAGGGGGGCAGAGTGACGCTGATGTAGTGAGTGTTAGGGGGTCAGGGTGACGGTGATGAAGTGAATTTGAGGGGGTCAATGTGACAGTGATGGAGTGAGTGTGAATGGTCAGGCTGACGGTGATGGAGTGAGTGTGAGGGTTCAGGGTGACGGTGATGGAGTGAGTGTGAGAGGTCAGGGTGATGGTGATGGAGGAAGTGTGAGGGGTCAGTGTGGCAGTGATGGAGTGGGTGTGAGGGGGCTAAAGTGAAGGTGATGGAATCGGTGTGAGGGGGACAGGGTGAAGGTGATGGAGTGAGTGTGAAAGGGTCGGGGTGGCAATGAAGGAGTGAGTGTAAAATGATCAGAGTGACGGTGATGGAGTGAGTGTGAGTGGGTCAGTGGGACGGTGATGGAGTGAGTGTTAGTGGGCAGGGCGACTGTGATGGAGTGAGTGTGAAAGGGTCGGGGTGGCAATGAAGGAGTGAGTGTAAAATGATCAGAGTGACGGTGATGGAGTGATTGTGAGAGGGTCAGGGAGACGGTGATGGAGTGAGTGTGAGGGGGCTAAAGTGACGGTGATGGAATGAGTGTGAGGGGGTCAGGGTGAAGGTGATGGAGTGAGTGTGAACGGGTCGGGGTGGCAATGTAGGATTGAGTGTGAAATGATCAGAGTGACGAAGATGGAGTGAGTGTGAGGGCGTCAGTGGGACGGTGATGGAGTTATTGTGATGGGGTTAGTGTGACATTGATGGAGTGAGTGTGAGGTTGTCAGGGTAACAGTGATGGAGTGAGTGAGAGGGCTTCAGGGTGACGTTGATGGAGTGATTGTGAGGGGATCAGTGTGACCGTGATGATGTGAGAGTAAAATGATCAGAGTGACGCTGATGGAGTGAGTGTGAGCGGGTCAGTTTAAGGTGATGGAGTGAGTGTGAGTGGGGCAGGATGACGGTGATGGAGTGAGTATGAAGGGGTCAGTGAGATGTTGATGAAGTGAGTGTGAGGTGGGCAAGAGTGACGCTAATGGAGTGAGGGTGAGGGGGTCAGTGTGAAGGTGATGAAGTGTGTGTGAGGGTTCAGTGTGACGGTGATGGGTGAGTGTGAGGGGGCCAAAGTGACGGTGATGGAGTGAGTGTGAGCGCGACAGGACGACGGAGATGGAGTGAGTGTGAGGGGGTCAGTGTGACGGGGATGGAGTGAGTGTGAGGGGGTCAGTGAGACGGGGATGGAGTGAGTGTGAGGGGATCAGGGTGTCGGTGATGAAGTGTGTGTGAGGGTTCATTGTGACAGTGATGGCGTGAGTGTGGGGGGGCCAAAGTGACGGTGATGAAGTGAGTGTGAGCGGGACAGGACGACGGAGATGGAGTGAGTGTGAGGGGGTCACTGTGAGGGGGATGGAGTGAACGTGAGGGGGTCAGTGTGACGGGGATGGAGTGTGTGTGAGGGGATCAGTGTGATGGAGATGCACTGAGTGTGAGGGGTCAATGTGACAGGGATGGAGTGAGTGTGAGGGGATAGGGTGACGGAGATGGACTGAGTGTGAGGGCGTCAATGTCACAGGGATGGAGTGAGTGTGAGGGGGTCAGAGTTACAGTGATGGACTGAGTTAGAGGGGGTCAATATTAAGGTGATGGAGTGAGTGTGAGGGGGTCAGAGTTACAGTGATGGACTGAGTGAGAGGGGGTCAATGTGACGGTGATGGAGTGAGGGTGAGGGTTCAGTGTGACGGTGTGGAGTGAGTGAGAGGGGGTCAGAGTGACGGTGATGGAATGAGTGTGATGTGGGTCAGAGTAACAGTGATGGAGCGAGTGTGAGATGGTCAGAGTGACGGTGATGGAGTGAGTGTGATGGGGTTAGGGTGACGTTGATGGAGTGAGTGTGAGGGGGTCAGTGTGACGGTAATGGAGCGAGTGTGAGGGGGTCAGACTGACAGTGATGGAGTGATTGTTATGGGGTTAGGGTGACGTTGATAGAGTGAGTGTGAGGGGGTCAGGGTGACGTTGATTGAGTGAGTGTGAGTGGGTCGGTGGGACGGTGATGGAGCGAGTGTGAAGGGGTCAGTAGGGCGGTGATGGAGTGAGTGTGAGGGGATCAGGGTGACAGTGATGGAGTGAATGTGAGGGGATCAGGGTGACGGAAATGGAGGGAGTGTGAAGGGCTCAGGGTGATGATGATGGAGTGATTGTGAGGGGATCAGGGTGATGGAGATTGAGTGAGTGAGAGAGGGTCATTGTGACGGTGTGGAGTGAGTGAGAGGGTGTCAGGGTGACAGTGATGGAGTGATTGTGGAGGGTTACGGTGACAGTGGTGGAGTGAGTGGGAGGGTGTCAGGGTGACGGGGATGGAGTGAACGTGAGGGTGTCAGGGTGACGGGGATGGAGTGAATGTGAGGGGGTCAGTGTGACGGGGCTGGAGTGTGTGTGAGGGGATCAGTGTGATGGAGATGTACTGAGTGTGAGGGGTCAATGTGACAGGGATGGAGTGAGTGTGAGGGGATCAATATGACGGGGATGGAGTGAGTGTGAGGGGATCAGGGTGATGGAGATGGACTGAGTGTGAGGGCGTCAATGTCACAGGGATGGAGTGAGTGTGAGGGTGTCAGAGTTACAGTGATGGACTGAGTGAGAGGGGGTCAATATTAAGGTGATGGAGTGAGTGTGAGGGGGTCATAGTTACAGTGATGGACTGAGTGAGAGGGGGTCAATGTGATGGTGATGGAGTGAGGGTGAGGGTTCAGTGTGACGATGTGGAGTGAGTGAGAGGGGGTCAGAGTGACGGTGATGGAATGAGTGTGATGTGGGTCAGAGTAACAGTGATGGAGCGAGTGTGAGAGGGTCAGAGTGACGGTGATGGAGTGAGTGTGATGGGGTTAGGGTGACGTTGATGGAGTGAGTGTGAGGGGGTCAGTGTGACGGTAATGGAGTGAGTGTGAGGGGGTCAGACTGACAGTGATGGAGTGATTGTTATGGGGCTAGGGTGACGTTGATAGAGTGAATGTGAGGGGGTCAGGGTGACGTTGATTGAGTGAGTGTGAGTGGGTCAGTGGGACGGTGATGGAGCGATGGGAGGGGGTCAGTGTGACGGTAATGGAGTGAGTGTGAGGGGGTCAGACTGACAGTGATGGAGTGATTGTTATGGGGTTAAGGTGACGTTGGTAGAGTGAGTGTGAGGGGGTCAGGGTGACGTTGATTGAGTGAGTGTGAGTGGGTCAGTGGGACGGTGATGGAGCGAGTGTGAAGGGGTCAGTAGGGCGGAGATGGAGTGAGTGAGAGGGTGTCAGGGTGACAGTGATGGAGTGATTGTGGGGGGGTTACGGTGACAGTGATGCAGTGAGTGTGAGGGGGTAGGATGATGCTGGTGGAGTGAGTGGGAGGGTGTCAGGTTGACGGGGATGGAGTGAACGTGAGGGGGTCAGTGTGACGGAGATGGAGTGTGTGTGAGGGGATCAGTGTGATGGAGATGTACTGAGTGTGAGGGGTCAATGTGACAGGGATGGAGTGAGTGTGAGGGGATCAATGTGACGGGGATGGAGTGAGTGTGAGGGGATCAGGGTGACGGAGATGGACTGAGTGTGAGGGCGTCAATGTCACAGGGATGGAGTGAGTGTGAGGGTGTCAGAGTTACAGTGATGGACTGAGTGAGAGGGGGTCAATGTGACGGTGATGGAGTGAGGGTGAGGGTTCAGTGTGACAGTGTGGAGTGAGTGAGAGGGGGTCAGAGTGACGGTGATGGAATGAGTGTGATGTGGGTCAGAGTAACAGTGATGGAGCGAGTGTGAGAGAGTCAGAGTGACGGTGATGGAGTGAGTGTGATGGGGTTAGGGTGACGTTGATAGAGTGAGTGTGAGGGGGTCAGGGTGACGTTGATTGAGTGAGTGTGAGTGGGTCAGTGGGACGGTGATGGAGCGAGTGTGAAGGGGTCAGTAGGGCGGTGATGGAGTGAGCGTATGGGGGTCAGGGTGACAGTGATGGAGTGAATGTGAGGGGATCAGGGTGACGGAAATGGAGGGAGTGTGAAGGGCTCAGGGTGATGATGATGGAGTGATTGTGAGGGGATCAGGGTGATGGAGATTGAGTGAGTGAGAGAGGGTCATTGTGACGGTGTGGAGTGAGTGAGAGGGTGTCAGGGTGACAGTGATGGAGTGATTGTGGGGGGGTTACGGTGACGGTGATGGAGTGAGTGTGATGGGGTTAGGGTGACGTTGATGGAGTGAGTGTGAGGGGGTCAGTGTGACGGTAATGGAGTGAGTGTGAGGGGGTCAGACTGACAGTGATGGAGTGATTGTTATGGGGTTAGGGTGACGTTGGTAGAGTGAGTGTGAGGGGGTCAGGGTGACGATGATTGAGTGAGTGTGAGTGGGTCAGTGGGACGGTGATGGAACGAGTGTGAAGGTGTCAGTAGGGCGGTGATGGAGTGAGCGTGAGAGGGTCAGGGTGACAGTGATGGAGTGAATGTGAGGGGATCAAGGTGACGGAAATGGAGGGAGTGTGAAGGGCTCAGGGTGATGATGATGGAGTGATTGTGAGGGGATCAGGGTGATGGAGATTGAGTGAGTGAGAGAGGGTCATTGTGACGGTGTGGAGTGAGTGAGAGGGTGTCAGGGTGACAGTGATGGAGTGATTGTGGGGGGGTTATGGTGACAGTGATGCAGTGAGTGTGAGGGGGTAGGGTGATGTTGGTGGAGTGAGTGGGAGGGTGTCAGGTTGACGGGGATGGAGTGAACGTGAGGGGGTCAGTGTGACGGGGCTGGAGTGTGTGTGAGGGGATCAGTGTGATGGAGATGTACTGAGTGTGAGGGGTCAATGTGACAGGGATGGAGTGAGTGTGAGGGGATCAATGTGACGGGGATGGAGTGAGTGTGAGGAGATCAGGGTGACGGAGATGGACTGAGTGTGAGGGCGTCAATGTCACAGGGATGGAGTGAGTGTGAGGGGGTCATAGTTACAGTGATGGACTGAGTGAGAGGGGGTCAATGTGACGCTGATGGAGTGAGGGTGAGGGTTCAGTGTGACGGTGTGGAGTGAGTGAGAGGGATTCAGAGTGACGGTGATGGAATGAGTGTGATGTGGGTCAGAGTAACAGTGATGGAGCGAGTGTGAGAGGGTCAGAGTGACGGTGATGGAGTGAGAGTGATGGGGTTAGGGTGACGTTGATGGAGTGAGTGTGAGGGGGTCAGTGTGACGGTAATGGAGTGAGTGTGAGGGGGTCAGACTGACAGTGATGGAGTGATTGTTATGGGGTTAGGGTGACGTTGATAGAGTGAGTGTGAGTGGGTCAGTGGGACGGTGATGGAGCGAGTGTGAAGGGGTCAGTAGGGCGGTGATGGAGTGAGTGAGAGCGGTCAGAGTGACGGTGATGGAATGAGTGTGATGTGTGTCAGAGTAACAGTGATGGAGCGAGTGTGAGGGGGTCAGACTGACAGTGATGGAGTGATTGTTATGGGGTTAGGGTGACGTTGATAGAGTGAGTGTGAGGGGGTCAGGGTGACGTTGATTGAGTGAGTGTGAGTGGGTCAGTGGGACGGTGATGGAGCGAGTGTGAAGGGGTCAGTAGGGCGGTGATGGAGTGAGTGTGGGGGGTCAGGGTGACAGTGATGGAGTGAATGTGAGGGGTCAGGGTGACGGAAATGGAGGGAGTGTGAAGGGCTCAGGGTGATGATGATGGAGTGATTGTGAGGGGATCAGGGTGACGGAGATTGAGTGAGTGAGAGAGGGTCATTGTGACGGTGTGGAGTGAGTGAGAGGGTTTCAGGGTGACAGTGATGGAGTGATTGTGGGGGGGGTTACGGTGACAGTGATGGAGTGAGTGTGAGGGGGTAGGGTGACGTTGGTGGAGTGAGTGGGAGGGTGTCAGGGTGATGGTGGTGGAGTGAGTGGGAGGGTGTCAGGGTGATGGTGGTGGAGTGAGTGTGAGGTTGTCCAGGTGACGGTCATGTAGTGAGTATGAGAGGTTCAGGGTGAGGGTGATGGAGTAAGTGTGAGGGGGTCAGTGTGACAGTGATGGAGTGAGTGTGACGGGGTCAGGGCGATGGTGATAGAGTGAGTATGTGGGGGTAACGGTCACAGTGATGGAGTGAGTGTGAGGGGTCAGGGTGACAATG
The DNA here is from genome assembly GCF_020745735.1 of Hemiscyllium ocellatum. Classification (NCBI taxonomy): domain Eukaryota; kingdom Metazoa; phylum Chordata; class Chondrichthyes; order Orectolobiformes; family Hemiscylliidae; genus Hemiscyllium; species Hemiscyllium ocellatum. The sequence continues at coordinate 2,879,164 of NC_083412.1, forward strand.
ATGGAGTGAGAGTGAGGGGCGTCATGGTGACTGTGATGGATTGAGTGTGAGGGGGTCAGGGTGATGGTGATGGAGTGAGTGTGATGTGGTTAGGGTGACGGGGATGGAGTGAGTGTGAAGGGGTCAGGGTGACAGTGATGGAGCAAGTGTGAGGTGTCAGGGTGATGGGGATGGAGTGAGTGTGAGAGGGTCAGCGTGACGGTGATGGAGTGAGTGTGAGGGGGTCAGCGTGATGGTGATGGAGTGAGTGTGAGAGGAGAAAGTGACGTCTGCAGATGCTGGCGATCAGAGCAGAAAATGTTGCTGGAAAAGCGCAGCAGGACAGGCGGCGTCCAAGGAACAGGAAATTCCACGTTTCGGGCATAAGCCCTTCTTCAGAAGGGACAGAGGGTTCAGGGTGACGAAGATGGAGTGAATGAGAGGGGTGCAGGGTGACACAGATGGAGTGAGTGTGAGAAGTCATGGTGATGGAGATGGATTGAGTGTGAGGGGGTCAGGGTGACGGTGATGGAGTGAGTGAGAGAGGGTCGGGGTGACAGAGATGGAGTTAGTGAGAGAGGGTCAGTATGATGGTGTGGAGTGAGTGGGAGGATGTCCAGGTGACGGTGATGTAGTGAGTATTAGGGGGTCAGGGTGACGGTGATGGAGTAAAAGTGAGGGGTCAGTGTGGCAGTGATGGAGTGGGTGTGAGTGGGTCAGGATGACAGTGACGATGTGAGTGTGAGGGGTTAGGGTGACGGTGACGGAGTGAGTGTGAGAGGGTCAGGGTGAAGGTGATGGAGTGAGTGTGATGGGGACAGGGTGATAGTGATGGTGTGATTGTGATGGGGTTAGGGTGACGCTGATGGAGTGAGTGTGAGGGGGTCAGCGTGACGGTGATGGAGTGAGTGTGAGGGGGTCAGTGTGACGGTGATGGAGTGGGTGTGAGGGGGCTAAAGTGACGGGGATGGAATGAGTGTGAGGGGGTCAGGGTGACGGTGATGAAGCGAGTGTGAGGGGATCAGTGTGACAGTGATGAAGTGAGTGTGAGGGGGTCAGGGTGACAGTGATGGAGTGAGTGTGAGAGGGTCAGCGTGACGCTGATGGAGTAAGTGTGAGGGGGTCAGGGTGACAGTGATGGAGTGAGTGTGAGGGGATCAGGGTGACGGAGATGGAGTGAGTGAGAGTGGGTCAGTGTGACGGTGATGGAGTAAGTGCGAGGGGGTCAGGGTGATGGTGATGGAGTGAGTGCAATTAGGTTAGGGTGATGCTGATGGAGAGAGTGTGATGTGATCAAGGTGACAGTGATGGAGTGAGTGTGAGGGGGTCAGGTGACAGTGATAGAGTGATTGTGATGGAGTTAGGGTGACAGTGATGAGGTGAGTGTGAGGGATCAGTGTGACGGTGATGGAGAGAGTGTGAGGGTACCCGTGTGATGGTGATGGAGTGAGTGTGAGGATGTCAGAGTGGCGGTGATGGAGTGAGTGTGAGGATATCAGTGTGATGGTAATGGAGTGAGTATGAGTGGATCTGAATGACGGTGATGGAGTGAGTGTGAGGGCGGTCAGGTTGATGGAGACTGAGTGCGTGTGACGGGTCAGTGTGACGGTGATGGTGTGAGTGTGAGGGGGTCAGGGCGTCGCTGATGGAGTGAGTGTGAGGGGGTCAGGTTGACGATGATGGAGAGAGTGTGAGGGGGTCAGGGTGACAGTGATGGAGTGATTGTGAGGGGATCAGGGTGATGATGATGGAGTGAGTGTGAGGGAGTCAGGGTGACGTTGATGGAGTGAGTGTGAGGTGTTTGGGTGACGGAGATGGATGGATTGGGTGAGAGAGGGTCAGTGTGACGGTGATGGAGTGAGTGTGCGGGGGTCAGAGTGACAGTGATGGAATGATTGTGATGGGGTTAGGGTGACAGAGATGGAGTGAATGTGAAGGGCTCAGGGTGATGGTGATGGAGTGACTGTGAGGGGATCAGGCTGACGTTGATGGAGTGAGTGTCAGCGGTTCAGGGTGACGTTGATGGAATGAGTGTGAGGGGATCAGGTTGATGGTGATGGAGTGAATGTGAGGGGAACAGAGTGATGATGATGGAGTAGTGTGAGGGGGTCAGGGTGACGTTGATGGAGTGAGTGTGAGGGGATCAGGGTGATGGAAATGGATTGAGTGAGAGAGGGTCAGTGTGACGGTGATGGAGTGAGTGTGAGGGTGTCAGTGTGACGGTGATGGAGTTAGTATGAGAGGGTCAGGGTGACGGTGATGCAGTGAGTGTGAGGGGATCAGGGTGACGGTGATGGAGTGATTGTGAGGGGGAGAGCGTGACGGTGATGGAGTGATTGTGATGGGGTCAGGGTGACGTTGATGGAGTGAGTTTGAGGGGGTAAGTGTGACGGTGATGGAGTGATTGTCAGGGCGACAGTGTGACGGTGATGGAGTGAGTGTGAGAGGTCAGGGTAACGGAGATGGAGTGAGTGCGAGGGAATCAGGGTGACGATGATGGAGTGATTTTGATGGGGTCTGGTTGACGGTGATGGAGTGAGTGTGAGTGGGTCAGGGTGACGTTTATGGAGTGAGTGTGAGGGAATCAGCTGACGGAGATGTGGTGAGTGAGAGAGGGTCTGTGTGACAGTGGTGGATTGATTGTGAGGGTGTCAGTGTGATGGTGATGGAGTAAGTGTGAGGGGGTCAGTGTGACGGTGAGGAGTGATTGTGATCGGGTCAGGGTGACGGTGATGGATTGAGTGCGAGGTGGACAGGGTGACGTTGATAGAGTGAGTATTAGTGGGTCACTGTGATGGTGATGCAGAGAATGTGAGGGGGGTCAGGGTGACGGTAATGGAGTGATTTTGAGGGGATCTGAATGACGGTGATGGAGTGAGTGTGAGGCGGTCAGGTGATGGAGTTGGAGTGAGTGTGAGGGGGTCAGTGTGACGGTGATGGAGTGAGTGTGAGGGGGTCAGTGTGAAGCTGATGAAGCGAGTGTGAAAGGGTCGGGGTGACGATCAAGGAGTGAGTGTGAGATGATCAGTGTGACGGTGATGGAGTGAGTGTGAGGGGGTCAAGACGATGATGGAGTGAGTGTGAGGGAGTCACTGTGACCGTGATGAAGTGAGTGAGAGGAGGTGAGTGTGAAGGTGATGGAGTGAGTGTGAGGAGTTCAGGCTGACACTGTTGGAGTGAGTGAAAGGGGGTCAGTTTGACGGTGACGGAGTGAGTGTGAGATGGTCAGGGTGACGCTGATGGAGCGAGTGCGAGAGGGTCATGGTGACAGTGATGGAGCGAGAGTGAGGTGTCAGGGTGACGGTGATGGAGTGAGTGTGAGGGAGTCAGTGTGACGGTGATGGAGTGAGTGTGAAGGGTCAGTGTGACGGTGATGGAGTGAGTGTGAGGGGTTAAGTGACGGTGATGGAGTGAGTGTGAGGGGGACAGGGTGACGGGAATGGAGTGAGTGTGAGGGGGTCAGGGTGACGGGGATGGAGTGAGTGTGAGGGGGACAGGGTGACAGTGATGGAGTGATTGTGAGGGGGTCAGGTTGTCGCTGATGGAGTGAGTGTGAGGGGGTCAGGAAGACGATGGTGGAGAGAGTGTGAGGGGGTCAGTGGGACGGTGATGGAGTGATTGTGAGGGGGGCAGGGTGACAGTGATGGAGTGAGTGAGAGGGGTCAGTGTGATGGTGATGGAGTGAGTGTGATGAGTTCAGGGTGACACTGATGGAATGAGTGTGAGGGGAGTCAGGGTGACGCTGAAGGAGTGAGTGTGAGGGGGTCAGGGTGACACTGCTGGAGTGAGTGTGAGGGGGTCAGGTTGACGGTGATGGAGTGAGTGTGAAGGGGCCAGTGGGATGGTGATGGAGTGAGTGTGAGCAGGTCAGGGTGATGGTGATGGAGTGAGTGTGAGGGGGTCAGGGTGCCAGTGATGGAGTGATTGTGATGGGGTCAGTGTGACGGTGATGGAGTGATTGTGATGGAGTCTGGGTGACGGTGATGGAGTGAGTGTGGGGGGTCAGGGTGACAGTGATGGAGTGAGTGTGAGGGGATCAGGGTGACGGAGATGGGGTGAGTGAGAGAGGGTCTGTGTGACGGTGGTGGAGTGAGTGTGAGGCCGGTCAGGGTGATTGTGAGGGAGTGAGTGTGAGGGGGTCAGTGTGACGGTGATGGAGTGAGTGTGAGGGGGTCAGTGTGACGCTGACAGTGATGGAGTGATTGTGAGGAGATCAGGGTAATGGTGATGGAGTGAGTGTGAGGAGGTCCGGGTGACACTGATGGAGTGAGTGTGAGGGGGTCAGGGTGATGCTGATGGAGTGAGTGTGAGCGGTTCAGGTTGATGGTGATGGAGTGAGTGTGAGGGGGTCGGAGGGATGGTGATGGAGTGAGTGTGAGGGGGTCGGTGGGATGGTGATGGAGTGAGTGTGAGAGGGTCAGTGTGACGGTGATGGAGTGAGTGTGAGGGTATTTGGGGACGGTGATGAAGTGAGTGTGAGGATTTCAGGTGACATTGATAGACTGAGTGTGAGAGGTACTGGGTGACGGTGATGGAGTGAGTGTGAGGGGATCAGAGTGACGGTGATGGAGTGAGTGAGAGGGGATCAGGGTGACGGTGATGGAGTGAGTGTGAGAGGATCAGGGTGACAGTGATGGAGTGAGTGTGAGGGGGTCAGTGTGACGGTGATGGAGTGATTCTGATGGGGTCAGAGTGACGGTGATGGAGTGAGTGTGGGGGTCAGGGTGACGGTGATGGACTGAGTGTGAGGGGGTCAGTGGGATGGTGATGGAGTGTGTGTGAGAGGTTCAGGGTGACAGTGATGATGTGAGTGTTAGAGTGTCAGTGTGAATGCGATGTAGTGAGTGTGAGGGTGTTTGGGTGACGGTGAGGGAGTGACTGTGAGGGGTTCAGTTTGATGTTGATGGAGTGAGTGTGAGGGGGTCAGGGGGATGCTGCTGGAGTGAGTGTGAGGGGGTCAGGTTGACGGTGATGGGGTGAATGTGAAGGGGCCAGTGGGATGGTGATGGAGTGAGTGTGAGGGGGTCAGGGTGACAGTGATGAAGTGAGTGTGAGGGGATCAGGTTGACGGTGATGGAGTGAGTGTGAGAGTGTCAGTGTGATGGTGATGTACTATGTGTGAGGAGGTCAGGGTGACGGTGCTGGAGTGAGTGTGAGGTAGCCAAAGTGACGGTGATGGAATCAGTGTGAGGGGGGTCAGGGTCAAAGTGATGGAGTGATTTTGAGTGTGAGTGTGACGGTGATGGAGTGATTGCGATGGGTCAGGGTGACGGTGATGGAGTGAGTGCGAGGTGGTCAGGGCGATGTCGATGTGTTGAGTATTAAGGGGTCAGTGTGACGGTGATGGAGTGAGTGTGAGGGGGTCAAGGTGATGCTGAGCGTGATGGAGTGATTGAGAGGAGACCAGGGTAACGGTGATGAAGTGAGTGTGAGGAGGTCAGGGTGACGCTGATGGAGTGAGTGTGAGGGGGTCAGGGAGACGCTGGTGGAGTGAGTGTGAGGGTGTCAGGTTGATGGTGTTGGAGTGAGTGTGAGGGGGTCAGTGGGATGGTGATGGAGTGAGTGTGAGAGGGTCAGTGTGACAGTGATGGAGTGAGTGTGAGGGTGTTTGGGTAACATTGATGGACTGAGTGTGGGAGGTACAGGGTGACAGTGATGGAGTGAGTGTGAGAGGATCAGTGGGATGGTGATCAAGTGAGTGTGAGGGGGTCAGGGTGACGCTGATGGAGTGAGTGTGAGGGGGTCAGGTGGACGATCATGGAGAGAGTGTGAGGGGGTCAGTGGGATGTGATGGAGTGACTGTGAGGGGGTCAGGGTGACGGGGATGGAGTGAGTGAGAGGGGGTCAGGAGGACGGTGATGGAGTGAGTGTTGGGGGGTCAGTGTGATGGTGATGGAGTGAGTGTGATGAGTTCAGGGTGACGGTGATGGAGTGAGTGTGAGGGGGGTCAGGGTGACGCTGATGGAGTGAGTGTGAGGGGATCAGTAAGACGGTGATGGAATGAGTGTGAGGGGATCAGAGTGACGGAGATGGAGTGAATTTGAGGGGATCAGGGTGAAGCTGATGTAGTGAGTGTGAAAGGGTCGGGCAGACGATGAATGAGTGAGTGTGAGATGATCAGTGTGACGTGATGGAGTGAGTGTGAGGGGGTCAGGACGACGGTGATGGAGTGAGTGTGAGGGAGTCAGTGTGACGGTGTTGGAGTGAGTGTGAGAAGGTCATGGTGACACTGTTGGAGTGAGTGAAAGGGGGTCAGTTTGATGGTGACAGAGTGGATGTGAGGGCGTCAGGGTGATGGTGATGGAGTGAGTGTGAGGAGGGTCAGGGTGACAGTGATGGAGTGAGTGTGATGGTGTCAGGGTGAAGGTGATGAAGTGAGTATGAAAGGGTCGGGGTGACAATGAAGGTGTGAGTGTAAAATGATCAGAGTGACGGTGATGGAGTGAGTGTGAGGGTGACAGTGATGGATTGAGTGGGAGGGGGTCAGTGTGACGGTGATGGAGTGAGTGTGAGGGGATCAGTATGACGGTGATGGAGTGATTGTGAGGTGGTCAAGGTGACAGTGGTGGAGTTAGTGAGAGGAGGTCAGTGTGCCGGTGATGGCGTGAGTGTGAGGGGGGCCAGCGTGACGCTGATGGAGTGAGTGTGAGGGGGTCAGGGGGCCGCTGCAGGAGTGAGTGTGAGGGGATCTGTTTGACGGTGATGTAGTGAGTGTGAGGGGGTCAGTGTGACGGTGATGGAGTGAATGTGATGAGTTCAGCGTGACGCTGATGGAGTTAGTGTGAGGGGGTCAGGTTGACGCTGAGAGTGAGTGTGAGGGGATCAGGGTGACGGAGATGGAGTGAATGTGAGGGGATCAGGGTGACGGTGATGGAGTGAGTGAGAGAGGGTCAGTGTGATGGTGATGGAGTGAGTGTGAGGGTGTCAGTGTGACGGTTTTGGAGTGGTTGTGAGTGGGACAGTTTGACGGTGATGGAGTGATGGTGATGGGGTCTGGGTGACGGTGATGGAGTGAGTGTGAGGGGTCAGGGTGACATTGATGGAGTCAGTGTGAGGGGTCAGGGTGACATTGATGGAGTGAGTGTGAGGGGATCTGGGTGACAGTGATGGAGTGAGTGGGAGGAGGTCAGTATGACGATGAAGGAGTGAGTGTGAGAGGGTCAGGGTGAGGGTGATGGAGTGAGTGTGAGGGGATCCGGGTGATGTTGATGGAGTGAGTGTGAGGGGATCAGGGTGACGGAGATAGAGTGAATATGAGGGGATCAGGGTGACGTTGATGGAATGAGCGTGAGGGGGTCAGGGTGATGCTGACGGTGATGGAGTGATTGTGAGGAGACCAGGGTAATGGTGATGGAGTGAGTGTGAGGTGGTCAACGTGACGCTGATGGGGTGAGTGTGAGGGGGTCAGGGTGACGCTGGTGGAGTGAATGTGAGGGTGTCAGGTTGATGATGATGGAGTGAGTCTGAGGGGGTCAGTGGGAGGTGATGGAGTGACTGTGAGGGGGTCAGGGTGACGGGGATGAAGTGAGTGTGAGGGGGTCAGGCTGACAGTGATGGATTGAGTGGGAGCGGGTCAATGTGACGGTGATGGTGTGAGTGTGAGGGAGTCAGGGTGTCGCTGATGGAGTGAGTGTGAGGGGGTCAGGTTGACGATGATGGAGAGAGTGTGAGGGGGTCAGGGTGACAGTGATGGAGTGAGTGTGAGGAGGTCAGTGTGACGGTGATGGAGTGAGTGTGATGAGTTCAGCGTGACGCTGATGGAGTGAGTGTGAGGGGGGTCAGGTTGACGCTGAGAGTGAGTGTGAGGGGATCAGGGTGACGGAGATGGAGTGAGTGAGAGAGGGTCAGTGTGATGGTGATGGAGTGAGTGTGAGGGTGTCAGTGTGACGGTTTTGGAGTGATTGTGAGTGGGACAGTTTGACGGTGATGGAGTGATGGTGATGGGGTCTGGGTGACGGTGATGGAGTGAGTGTGAGGGGTCAGGGTGACATTGATGGAGTGAGTGTGAGGGGTCAGGGTGACATTGATGGAGTGAGTGTGAGGGGATATGGGTGACAGTGATGGAGTGAGTGGGAGGGGGTCAGTATGACGATGAAGGAGTGAGTGTGAGAGGGTCAGTGTGACAGTGATGCAGTGAGTGTGAGGGGATCTGGGTGACAGTGATGGAGTGAGTGGGAGGAGGTCAGTATGACGATGAAGGAGTGAGTGTGAGAGGGTCAGGGTGACGTTGATGGAGTGAGTGTGAGCGGATCAGGGTGATGTTGATGGAGTGAGTGTGAGGGGATCAGGGTGACGGTGATGGAGTGAGTGAGAGAGGGTCAGTGTGATGGTGATGGAGTGATTGTGATGGGTTTTCGGTGACGGTGATGGAATGAGTGTGAGGGGGGTCAGGTTGACGCTGAGAGTGAGTGTGAGCGGATCAGGTTGATGTTGATGGAGTGAGTGTGAGGGGATCTGGGTGACAGTGATGGAGTGAGTGGGAGGGGGTCAGTATGACGATGAAGGAGTGTGTGTGAGAGGGTCAGTGTGACAGTGATGGAGTGAGTGTAAGGGGTTCAGTATGACGGTGATGGAGTGAGTGTGAGGGGTCAGGGTGACATTGATGGAGTGAGTGTGATGAGTTCAGGGTGACATTGGTGGAGTGAGTGTGAGGGGATCTGGGTGACAGTGATGGAGTTAGTGTGAGGGGGTCAGTGTGATGGTGATGGAGTAATTGAGATTGGGTCTTGGTGACAGTGATGGAGTGAATGTGAGGGTGTCAGTGTGACGGGGATGGAGTGAGTGTGAGGGGATCAGGGTGACAGTGATGGAGTGAGTGTGAGGGGGTCAGTATGACGATGAAGGAGTGAGTGTGAGAGGGTCAGGGTGAGGGTGATGGAGTGAGTGTGAGGGGATCTGGGTGACAGTGATGGAGTGAGTGGGAGGGGGTCAGTATGACGATGAAGGAGTGAGTGTGAGAGGGTCAGGGTGACGTTGATGGAGTGAGTGTGAGCGGATCAGGGTGATGTTGATGGAGTGAGTGTGAGGGGATCAGGGTGACGGTGATGGAGTGAGTGAGAGAGGGTCAGTGTGATGGTGATGGAGTGAGTGTGAGGGAGTGAGTGTGACGGTTTTGGAGTGATTGTGAGGGGGACAGTTTGACGGTGATGGAGTGATTATGATGGGTTTTCGGTGACGGTGATGGAGTGAGTGTGAGGGGGTCAGGGTGACATTGATAGAGTGAGTGTGAGGGGATCTGGGTGACGGAAAAGGAGTGAGTGTGAAGGGTTCAGTGTGACGGTGATGGAGTGAGTGAGAGAGGGTCTGGGTGATGAACATGGAGTGAGTGGGAGGGTGTCAGGTAACGATGATGGAGTGAGTGTGAGGGGATTAGTGTGGCAGTGATGGAGTGAGTGTGAGTGGTCAGGGTGACGGTGATGGAGTGCGTGAAAGGGGGTGAGTGTGACAGTGATGGACTGAGTGTGAGAGGATCAGTGTGACGGTGATGGAGTAAATGTGAGTGGGTCAGGGTGACAGTGATGGAGGAATTGTGAAGGGGTTAGGGTGACGGAGATGGAGGGAATGTGAAGGGATCAGGGTAACGGTGATGGAGTGAATGTGCGGGGGTCAGGATGATGGTGATTGAGTGAGTGTGAGGGGGTCACTGTGACGGTGATGAAGTGTGTCTGTGAGGGGATAGAGTGACTGTGAAAATATCCGGGTAACAGTGATGCAGTGAGTGTGAGAGGTTCAGTGTGACGGTAATGGGGTGAGTGTGAGGGGATCTGAATGACAGTGATGGAGTAAGTGTGAGGGGGTCAGTGTGATGGTGATGGAGTGAGTGTAGGAGGTGCAGGGTGGTGATGATGGAGCGAGTGAGAGCGTCAGGGTGACGGTGATGCTGTGAGTGTGAGATGATCAGTGTGACGTTGATGGAGTGAGTGTGAGGGGATGAGGGTGATGGTGATGGAGTGAGTGTGAGGGGATCAGGGTGAAAGTGATGGAGTCAGTGTGAGAGAGTCAGTGTGACGGTGATGGGGTGAGTGTGAGTTTGTCGAGTTGACAGTGATGGTGTGAGTGTGAGGAGGTCAGGCTGACGGTGATGGCGTGAGTGTGAGGGGGTCTGGGTGACGGTGATGGACTGAGTGTGAAAGGTTCCGTGTGACGGTGATGGAGTGAGTGTGATGGGGTCAGGGTGTCGGTGAAGGAGTGAGTGTGAGGGCGATCAGGGTGATGTTGATGGAGTGAGTGTGAGGGGGAGAGGGTGATGGTGATGGAGTGAGTGGGAGGGGGTGAGGGTGAGGGTGATGGAGGGAGTGTGAGGGGATCAGGGTGACAGTGATAGAGCGAATGTGAGGGGGTCAGTGTGATAGCGATGGAGCGAGTGTGAGGGAGTCAGCATGATGGTGATGGTGTGAGTGTGAGTGATCAGGGTGACAATGATGGAACGAGTGTGTTGGTGTCCGGGTAATTGTGATGGAGAGAGTGTGATGGCGTCAGGGTGATGGTGATGGAGTGAGTTTGTGGTATAAGGGGGAGGGTGATGGAGTGTGTGTAAGGGAGTCAGGGTGAAGATGATGGGGTGAGTGTGAGAGGGTCAGGCTGACGGTCATGGAGGAAGTGTGAGGTGTCAGGGTGAGTTTGACAGGCTGAGTGTGACGGCGTCAGAGTGATGGTGGTGGAGTAAGTGTGTTGGTCAAGGTGAGGGTGACGGAGTGAGTGTGATGGGATCAGGTTGACTGTGATGGAGTGAGAGTGAGAGGATCAGTGTGACAGTGATGGAGTGAGTGTGAGGGGGTCAGGATGACAGTGATGGAGTGAGTGTGAGGGGGTGAGGGTGATGGTGATGGAGTGAGTGTGAGGGGGTCAGGGTGACGGTGATGGAGTCAGTGTGAGAGTCAGTGTGACGGTGATGGGGTGAGTGTGAGTTTGTCGAGTTGACAGTGATGGTGTGAGTGTGAGGAGGTCAGGCTGACGGTGATGTCGTGAATGTGAGGGGGTCTGGGTGACGGTGATGGAGTGAGTGTGAAGGGTTCCGTGTGACGGTGATGGCGTGAGTGTGAGGGGGTCAGGGTGTTGGTGAAGGAGTGAGTGTGAGGGCGATCAGGGTGATGTTGATGGAGTGAGTGTGAGGGGGTGAGGGTGATGGTGATGGAGGGACTGTGAGGGGATCAGGGTGACAGTGATAGAGCGAATGTGAGGGGGTCAGTGTGATAGCGATGGAGCGAGTGTGAGGGAATCAGCATGATAGTGATGGTGTGAGTGTGAGTGATTAGGGTGACAATGATGGAACGAGTGTGTTGGTGTCCGGGTAATTGTGATGGAGAGAGTGTGATGGCGTCAGGATGATGGTGATGGAGTGAGTTTGTGGTATAAGGGGGAGGGTGATGGAGTGTGTGTGAGGGAGTCAGGGTGAAGACGATTGGGTGAGTGTGAGAGGGTCAGGCTGACGGTCATGGAGAAAGAGTAAGGTGTCAGGGTGAGTTTGACAGGCTGAGTGTGACGGCATCAGAGTGATGGTGGTGGAGTGAGTGTGTTGGTCAAGGTGACGGTGACGGAGTGAGTGTGATGGGGTCAGGTTGACTGTGATGGAGTGAGTGTGAGAGGTTCAGTGTGACAATGATGGAGTGAGTGTGATGGGGTCAGGATGACAGTGATGGAGTGAGTGTGAGGGGTTCAGTGTGATGCTGATGGAGTGAGTGTGAGGGGGGTCAGGTTGACGCTGAGAGTGAGTGTGAGGGGATCAGGGTGACGGAAATGGAGTGAGTGTGAGGGGGTCAGTGTGACAGTGATGGAGTGATTCTGATGGGGTCAGGGTGACGGTGATGGAGTGAGTGTGGGGGTCAGGGTGACGGTGATGGACTGAGTGTGAGGGGGTCAGTGGGATGGTGATGGAGTGTGTGTGAGAGGTTCAGGGTGACAGTGATGATGTGAGTGTTAGAGTGTCAGTGTGAATGCGATGTAGTGAGTGTGAGGGTGTTTGGGTGACGGTGAGGGAGTGACTGTGAGGGGTTCAGGTTGATGTTGATGGAGTGAGTGTGAGGGGGTCAGGGGGATGATGCTGGAGTGAGTGTGAGGAGGTCAGGGTGACGGTGCTGGAGTGAGTGTGAGATAGCCAAAGTGACGGGGATGGAATCAGTGTGAGGGGGGTCAGGGTCAAAGTGATGGAGTGATTGTGAGTGTGAGTGTGACGGTGATGGAGTGATTGTGATGGGTCAGGGTGACGGTGATGGAGTGAGTGTGAGGGCAGTCAGGGTGATGGTGAGGGAGTGAGTGTGAGGGGGTCAGGGAGACGCTGATGGAATGAGTGTGAGGGGGTCAAGGTGATGCTGAGCGTGATGGAGTGATTGAGAGGAGACCAGGGTAACGGTGATGAAGTGAGTGTGAGGAGGTCAGGGTGACGCTGATGGAGTGAGTGTGAGGGGGTCAGGGAGACGCTGGTGGAGTGAGTGTGAGGGTGTCAGGTTGATGGTGTTGGAGTGAGTGTGAGGGGGTCAGTGGGATGGTGATGGAGTGAGTGTGAGAGGGTCAGTGTGACGGTGATGGAGTGAGTGTGAGGGTGTTTGGGTGACAGTGATGGAGTGAGTGTGAGAGGATCAGTGGGATGGTGATCAAGTGAGTGTGAGGGGGTCAGGGTGACGCTGATGGAGAGAGTGTGAGGGGGTCAGTGGGATGTGATGGAGTGACTGTGAGGGGGTCAGGGTGACGGGGATGGAGTGAGTGAGAGGGGATCAGGATGACAGTGATGGATTGAGTGGGAGTGGGTCAGGAGGACGGTGATGGAGTGAGTGTTGGGGGGTCAGTGTGATGGTGATGGAGTGAGTGTGATGAGTTCAGGGTGACGGTGATGGAGTGAGTGTGAGGGGGGTCAGGGTGACGCTGATGGAGTGAGTGTGAGGGGATCAGTAAGACGGTGATGGAATGAGTGTGAGGGGATCAGAGTGACGGAGATGGAGTGAATTTGAGGGGATCAGGGTGAAGCTGATGTAGTGAGTGTGAAAGGGTTGGGCAGACGATGAATGAGTGAGTGTGAGATGATCAGTGTGACGTGATGGAGTGAGTGTGAGGGGGTCAGGACGACGGTGATGGAGTGAGTGTGAGGGAGTCAGTGTGACGGTGTTGGAGTGAGTGTGAGGAGGTCATGGTGACACTGTTGGAGTGAGTGAAAGGGGGTCAGTTTGATGGTGACAGAGTGGGTGTGAGGGCGTCAGGGTGATGGTGATGGAGTGAGTGTGAGGAGGGTCAGGGTGACAGTGATGGAGTGAGTGTGATGGTGTCAGGGTGAAGGTGATGAAGTGAGTATGAAAGGGTCGGGGTGACAATGAAGGTGTGAGTGTAAAATGATCAGAGCGACGGTGATGGAGTGAGTGTGAGGGTGACAGTGATGGATTGAGTGGGAGGGGGTCAGTGTGACGGTGATGGAGTGAGTGTGAGGGGATCAGTATGACGGTGATGGAGTGATTGTGAGGTGGTCAAGGTGACAGTGGTGGAGTTAGTGAGAGGGGGTCAGTGTGACGGTGATGGAGTGAGTGTGAGGGGGGCCAGCGTGACGCTGATGGAGTGAGTGTGAGGGGGTCAGGGGGCCGCTGCAGGAGTGAGTGTGAGGGGATCTGTTTGACGGTGATGTAGTGAGTGTGAGGGGGTCAGTGTGACGGTGATGGAGTGAGTGTGATGAGTTCAGCGTGACGCTGATGGAGTTAGTGTGAGGGGGTCAGGTTGACGCTGAGAGTGAGTGTGAGGGGATCAGGGTGACGGAGATGGAGTGAATGTGAGGGGATCAGGGTGACGGTGATGGAGTGAGTGAGAGAGGGTCAGTGTGATGGTGATGGAGTGAGTGTGAGGGTGTCAGTGTGACGGTTTTGGAGTGGTTGTGAGTGGGACAGTTTGACGGTGATGGAGTGATGGTGATGGGGTCTGGGTGACGGTGATGGAGTGAGTGTGAGGGGTCAGGGTGACATTGATGGAGTGAGTGTGAGGGGATCTGGGTGACAGTGATGGAGTGAGTGGGAGGAGGTCAGTATGACGATGAAGGAGTGAGTGTGAGAGGGTCAGGGTGAGGGTGATGGAGTGAGTGTGAGGGGATCTGGGTGACAGTAATGGAGTGAGTGGGAGGAGGTCAGTATGACGATGAAGGAGTGAGTGTGAGAGGGTCAGAGTGACGGTGATGGAGTGAGTGTGAGGGGATCAGGGTGATGTTGATGGAGTGAGTGTGAGGGGATCAGGGTGACAGAGATAGAGTGAATATGAGGGGATCAGGGTGACGTTGATGGAATGAGTGTGAGGGGGTCAGGGTGATGCTGACGGTGATGGAGTGATTGTGAGGAGACCAGGGTAATGGTGATGGAGTGAGTGTGAGGAGGTCAACGTGACGCTGATGGGGTGAGTGTGAGGGGGTCAGGGTGACGCTGGTGGAGTGAGTGTGAGGGTGTCAGGTTGATGGTGATGGAGTGAGTGTGAGGGGGTCAGTGGGAGGTGATGGAGTGACTGTGAGGGGGTCAGGGTGACGGGGATGAAGTGAGTGTGAGGGGGTCAGGCTGACAATGATGGATTGAGTGGGAGCGGGTCAATGTGACGGTGATGGTGTGAGTGTGAGGGGGTCAGGGTGTCGCTGATGGAGTGAGTGTGAGGGGGTCAGGTTGACGATGATGGAGAGAGTGTGAAGGGGTCAGGGTGACAGTGATGGAGTGAGTGTGAGGAGTTCAGCGTGACGCTGATGGAGTGAGTGTGAGGGGGGTCAGGTTGACGCTGAGAGTGAGTGTGAGGGGATCAGGGTGACGGAGATGGAGTGAATGTGAGTGGATCAGGGTGACGGTGATGGAGTGAGTGAGAGAGGGTCAGTGTGATGGTGATGGAGTGAGTATGAGGGTGTCAGTGTGACGGTTTTGGAGTGATTGTGAGTGGGACAGTTTGACGGTGATGGAGTGATGGTGATGGGGTCTGGGTGACGGTGATGGAGTGAGTGTGAGGGGTCAGGGTGACATTGATGGAGTCAGTGTGAGGGGTCAGGGTGACATTGATGGAGTGAGTGTGAGGGGATCTGGGTGACAGTGATGGAGTGAGTGTGAGGGGGTCAGTATGACGATGAAGGAGTGAGTGTGAGAGGGTCAGGGTGAGGGTGATGGAGTGAGTGTGAGGGGATCTGGATGACAGTGATGGAGTGAGTGGGAGGAGGTCAGTATGACGATGAAGGAGTGAGTGTGAGAGGGTCAGGGTGACGGTGATGGAGTGAGTGTGAGCGGATCAGGGTGATGTTGATGGAGTGAATATGAGGGGATCAGGGTGACGTTGATGGAATGAGTGTGAGGGGGTCAGGGTGATGCTGACGGTGATGGAGTGATTGTGAGGAGACCAGGGTAATGGTGATGGAGTGAGTGTGAGGAGGTCAACGTGACGCTGATGGGGTGAGTGTGAGGGGGTCAGTGTGACGCTGGTGGAGTGAGTGTGAGGGTGTCAGGTTGATGGTGATGGAGTGTGTGTGAGGGGGTCAGTGGGAGGTGATGGAGTGACTGTGAGGGGGTCAGGGTGACGGGGATGAAGTGAGTGTGAGGGGGTCAGGCTGACAATGATGGATTGAGTGGGAGCGGGTCAATGTGACGGTGATGGTGTGAGTGTGAGGGGGTCAGGGTGTCGCTGATGGAGTGAGTGTGAGGGGGTCAGGTTGACGATGATGGAGAGAGTGTGAAGGGGTCAGGGTGACAGTGATGGAGTGAGTGTGATGAGTTCAGCGTGACGCTGATGGAGTGAGTGTGAGGGGGGTCAGGTTGACGCTGAGAGTGAGTGTGAGGGGATCAGGGTGACGGAGATGGAGTGAATGTGAGGGGACCAGGGTGACGGTGATGGAGCGAGTGAGAGAGGGTCAGTGTGATGGTGATGGAGTGAGTATGAGGGTGTCAGTGTGACGGTTTTGGAGTGATTGTGAGTGGGACAGTTTGACGGTGATGGAGTGATGGTGATGGGGTCTGGCTGACGGTGATGGAGTGAGTGTGAGGGGTCAGGGTGACATTGATGGAGTCAGTGTGAGGGGTCAGGGTGACATTGATGGAGTGAGTGTGAGGGGATCTGGGTGACAGTGATGGAGTGAGTGTGAGGGGGTCAGTATGACGATGAAGGAGTGAGTGTGAGAGGGTCAGGGTGAGGGTGATGGAGTGAGTGTGAGGGGATCTGGATGACAGTGATGGAGTGAGTGGGAGGAGGTCAGTATGACGATGAAGGAGTGAGTGTGAGAGGGTCAGGGTGACGGTGATGGAGTGAGTGTGAGCGGATCAGGGTGATGTTGATGGAGTGAGTGTGAGGGGATCAGGGTGACGGTGATGGAGTGAGTGAGAGAGGGTCAGTGTGATGGTGATGGAGTGAGTGTGAGGGAGTGAGTGTGACGGTTTTGGAGTGATTGTGAGGGGGACAGTTTGACAGTGATGGAGTGATTGTGATGGGTTTTCGGTGACGGTGATGGAGTGACTGTGAGGGGGTCAGGGTGACATTGATAGAGTGAGTGTGAGGGGATCTGGGTGACGGAAAAGGAGTGAGTGTGAAGGGTTCAGTGTGACGGTGATGGAGTGAGTGAGAGAGGGTCTGGGTGATGAACATGGAGTGAGTGGGAGGGTGTCAGGTAACGATGATGGAGTGAGTGTGAGGGGATTAGTGTGGCAGTGATGGAGTGAGTGTGAGTGGTCAGGGTGACGGTGATGGAGTGCGTGAAAGGGGGTGAGTGTGACAGTGATGGACTGAGTGTGAGAGGATCAGTGTGACGGTGATGGAGTAAATGTGAGTGGGTCAGGGTGACAGTGATGGAGGAATTGTGAAGGGGTTAGGGTGACGGAGATGGAGGGAATGTGAAGGGATCAGGGTAACGGTGATGGAGTGAATGTGCGGGGGTCAGGATGATGGTGATTGAGTGAGTGTGAGGGGGTCACTGTGACGGTGATGAAGTGTGTCTGTGAGGGGATAGAGTGACTGTGAAAATATCCGGGTAACAGTGATGCAGTGAGTGTGAGAGGTTCAGTGTGACGGTAATGGGGTGAGTGTGAGGGGATCTGAATGACAGTGATGGAGTAAGTGTGAGGGGGTCAGTGTGATGGTGATGGAGTGAGTGTAGGAGGTGCAGGGTGGTGATGATGGAGCGAGTGAGAGCGGTCAGGGTGATGGTGATGGAGTGAGTGTGAGGGTGTCAGTGTGACGGTGATGGAGTGAGTGTGAGTGGGTAAGTGTGACGGTGATGGAATGAGTGAGAGTTGGTCAGGGTTACTGTGATGGAGTGAGTGTGAGAGTCTCAGTGTAACAGTAATGGAGAGAGTGTGAGGGGTTCAGTGTGATAGTGATAGATTGAGTGTGAGCATGTCAGGGTGACAGTCATGGAGCGAGTGTGAGAGGGTCAGGGTAAGAGTGATGGAATGAACGTATGGGGGTCAGGGTGATTGTGATGGAGTGAGTGTGAGGGGGTGAGTGTGAATGTGATGGCGTGATTATGAGGGGGTCAAGGTAACGGTGATGGAGTGAGTGTGAGGGGTCAGGGTGATGATGATAGTGTGAGTTTGATGGCGAGAGTGTAAGGGGGTCAGTGTAAAGGTGATGGAGTGAGTGTGAGGGGGTCAGGGTGATGGTGATAGAGTAAGTTTGATGGCGTGAGTGTAAGGGGGTCAGTGTAAAGGTGATGCAGTGAGTGTGAGGGGGTCAGGGTGACAGCGATGGATCGAGTGTGAGGCGTCAGGGTGACGGTGATGGAGTGAGTGTGAGGGGGTCAGTGTGACGTTGATGGAGTGAGTGTGAGGGGGTGAGGGTGATGGTGATGGAGTGAATGTGAGGGGATCAGGGTGACGGTGATGGCGTGAGTGTGGGGGTCAGGGTGACGGTGATGGACTGAGTGTGAGGGGGTCAGTGGGATGGTGATGGAGTGTGTGTGAGAGGTTCAGGGTGACAGTGATGATGTGAGTGTTAGAGTGTCAGTGTGAATGCGATGTAGTGAGTGTGAGGGTGTTTGGGTGACGGTGAGGGAGTGACTGTGAGGGGGTCAGTGTGAAAGTGATGGAGTGAATGTGAGCGTGTCAGTGTGAAGGTGATGGAGTGAGTGTGAGGGGGTCAGGGTGACAGCGATGGATCGAGTGTGAGGGGCCAGGGTGACGGTGATGCAGTGAGTGTGAGAGGATCAGTGTGACGTTGATGGAGTGAGTGTGAGTGGGTGTAGGGTGACGTGATGCAGTGAGTGTGAGAGGATCAGGGTGACAGTGATGGAGTGAATGTGAGGGAGTCAGTGCGACGGTGATGGAGTTAGTGTGAGGACGTCAGGGTGAAAGTGATGGAGTGAGTGTGAGTGGATCAGTGTGATGGTGATGGAGTGAGTGTGAAGGGTTCTGTGTGACCGTTATGGAGTGAGTGTGAGAGGATCAGTGTGATGTTGATGGAGTGAGTGTGAGTGGGTCAGGGTGACGGTGATGGAATGAGTGTGATAGGACCAGGGTGACGGTGATGGAGTGAGTGTGAGTGGGTCAGAGTGATGGTGATGGAGTTAGTATGATGGGGCCAGTGTGACGGTGATGGAGTGAGTGTGAGGGGTTCAGTGTGACAGTGATGGAGTGAGTGTGAGAGGGTCAGGTTGACTGTGATGGAGTGAGTGAGAGGATCAATCTGATGGTGATGGAGTGAGTGTGAGTGGGTCTGGGTGACCGTGTTGGAGTAACTGTGAAGGGTTCCGTGTGACGGTGATGGAGTGAGTGCGAGGAGGTCAGGGTGACGTTGATGGGATGAGTGTGAGGGGGTTAGGGTGACAGTGATGGGGTGAGTGTGAGGGGGTCAAGTTGTTGGTGATGGCGTGCAAGTGAGTGGGTCAGGATGACAGTGATGGAGTGAGTGTGAGGGGGTCAGTGTGTCGGAGCTGGAGCGAGTGTGAGAGGGTCAGGGGTAGTGTGATGGAGTGAGTGTGAGGGGGTCAGGATTAGTGTGATGGAGTGAGTGTGAGGGGTTCAGTTTGACAGTGATGGAGTGAGTGTGAAGGGCTCTGTGTGACGTTGATGGAGTGAGTGTGAAGAGTTCTGTGTGAAGGTGATGGATTGATTGTGATAGGAACAGTGCGACAGTGATGGAGTGAGTGTGAGCGGTTCAGTGCAATGGTGATGGAGTGGGTGTGAGGAGGTCAGGGTGACAGTGATGGGGTGAGTGTGAGGGGGTCAAGGTGACGGTGATGGAGTGAGAGTGAGTGGGTAAGGGTGAGGGTGATGGAGTGAATGTGAGGGAGTCAGGGTGACTGTGATGGAGTGAATGTGAGAGGGTCAGGGTAACGGTGATGGAGTGAGCTTGACTGAGTCAGGGAGATGGGGATGGAGTGAGTTTGAGAGAGTCAGGGTGACTGTGAGGGTGTGAGTGTGAGGGGTTCAAGGTTACGGTGATGGAGTGGGAGTGAGCGTGAGGGTGACAGTGATGGAGTGAATGTGAGGGAATCAGCGTGATGGTGATGGAGTGAGTGTGAGGGGGTCAGGGTGAGGTTGATGGAGTGAGTGTGAGAATGAGTCAGAGTGACGTTGATGGAGTGACTATGAGGGTGTCAGGTTGACGGTGATGGAGTGAGAGTGGGTGGGTCAGGATGACAGTGATGGAGCGAGTGTGAGGGGAGCAGGCTGACGGTGATGGAGTGAGTGTCAGGGGGTCAGTGTGACTGTGATGGAGTGAGTGTGATGGGGCCAGGGGGAGTGTGATGGAGTGAGTGTAAGAGGATCAGTGTGATGGTGTGGCAGTGAGTGTGAGTGGGTCAGGATGATGGTGATGGAGTGATTGTGAGTGATCAGCGTGACAGTGATGGAATGAGTGTGAGGGGGTCAGGGTAATGGAGATGGAGTTAATGTGAGGGGGTCAGGGTGAAAGTGATGGAGTAAGTGTGAGGGGCTCATGGTGACGGTGATGGAGTGAGTGTGAAGGGTCAGTGTGACTGTGATTGGGTAAATGTGAGGGGGTCAGGGTGACGGTGATGGAGTGAGTGTGAGAGGATCAGGGTGACTGTGATTGGGTAAGTGTGAGGGGGTCAGGGTGACGGTGCTGGAGTGAGTGTGAGGGGTCAGTGTGACTGTGATTGCGTAAGTGTGAGGCGGTCAGGGTGACGGTGATGGAATGAGTGTGAGAGAGTCAGTCTGACTGAGTTGGAGTGAGTGTGAGGTGGTCAGTGTGATGGTGATGGGGTGAGTGTGAAGGGGGCTGGGTGACCGTGATAGAATGAGTGTGATAGGACCAGTGTGACGGTGATGGAGTGAGTGTGAGGGGGTCAGGGTGACGGTGATGGAGTGATTATGTTGGGGTTAGGTTGAGGGTGAAGGAGTGAGTGTGAGGGGGTCAGGGTGATGGTGATGGACTGAGTGTGAGGGGGTCAGTGTGTCGGTGATGGAGTGAGTGTGCGGGGGTCAGGGGGAGTGTGATGGTGTGAGTGTGAGGGGGTCAGGATGACAGTGATGGAGTGAGTGTGAGAGGATCAGGTTGACTGTGATGGAGTGAGTGTGAGAGATCAGTCTGATGGTGATGGAATGAGTGTGAGTGGGTCTGGGTGAAGGTGATGGAGTGAGTGTGAAGGGTTCCGTGTGACAGTGATGGAGTGATTGTGATAGGAACAGTGCGATGGAGTGAGTGTGAGCGGTTCAGTGCAATGGTGATGGAGTGAGTGTGAGGAGGTCAGGGTGACGGTGATGGAGTGAGTCTGAAGAGGTCAGGTTGACAGTGATGGAGTGAGTGTGAGGAGGTCAGGGTGAGGGTCATGGAGTGAGTGTGAGGGCGTCAGGGTGTCGGAGATGGAGCGAGTGTGAGAGGGTCAGGGTCAGGGTGATGGAGTGAATGTGGGGGTCAGGGTGATTGTGATGGAGTGAGTGTGAGAGGGTGAGGGTAACAGTGATGGAATGAGCTTGACTGGGTCAGGGAGATGGTGATGGAGTGAGTTTGAGGGGGTCAGGGTGACAGTGATGGAATGAGTGTGAGGGGATCAGTGTGATGGTGATGGAGTGAGTGTGAGTGGGTCAGGGTGACGGTGATGGAGTGAGTGTGATAGAACCAGTTTGACGGTGACGGAGTGAGCGTGAAGGGTTCCGTGTGGCGGTGATGGAGTGATTGTGATTGGTACAGTGTGACGGTGATGCCGTGAGTGTGAGGGGGTCAGGGTGACGGTGATGGAGTGAGTGTGAGGGGGTCAGTGTGTCAGTGATGGAGTGAGTGTGAGGCAGAGAAGATCAGTAAAGTGGCCTTTGTGTGGAGCCACAGAAAATGGGGGAGATATTAAATGAATACTTCGCATCAGTATTTACTGTGGAAAAGGATATGGAAGATATAGACTGTATGGAAATCGACGGTGACATCTTGCAAAATGTCCAGATATACAGAGGAGGAAGTGCTGGATGTCTTGAAACTGGTCAAAGTGGATAAATCCCCAGGACCTGATCAGGTGTTCTTTAGAACTCTGTGGGAAGCGAGAGAAGTGATTGCTGGGCCTTTTGCTGAGATATTTGTATCATCAATAGTCACAAGTGAGGTGCTGGAAGACTGGAGGTTGGCAAACGTGTGCCACTGTTTGAGAAGGGTGGTAATGACAAGCCAGGGAACTATAGATTGGTGAGCCTGACCTCGGAGGTGGGCAAGTTGTTGGAGGGAATCCTGAGGGACAGGACATACGTGTATTTGGAAAGGCAAGGACTGATTCGGGAGAGTCAACATGGCTTTGTGCGTGGGAAATCATGTCTCACCAACTTGTTTGAGTTTTTTTGAAGTAGCAGCAAAGAAGATTGATGAGGTCAGAGCAGTAGATGCGATCCGTATGGACTTCAGTAAGGCGTTTGACAAGGTTCCCCATGGGAGACTGATTGGCAAGGTTAGGTCTCATGGAATCCTAGCCATTTGGATACAGAACTGGCTTAAAGATGGAAGACAGAGGGTCGTGGTGGAGGGTTGTTTTTCAGACTGGGCCCTGTGACCAGTGGAGTGCCACAAGGATCGGTGCTGGGCCCTCTACGTTTTGTAATTTTCAGAAAAGATTTGGATGCGAGCATAAGAGGTACAGTTAGTAAGTTTGCAGATGACACCAACATTACAGGTGTAGTGGATAGCGAAGAGGGTTTCCTCAGATTACAACAGGAACTGGACCAGATGGGCTAATGGGCTGAGAAGTGGCAGATGGAGTTTAATTCAGATAAATGCGAGGTGCCGCATTTTGGGAAAGCAAATCTTAGCAGAACTTCTACACTTAATGTTAAGATCCTCGGGTGTGTTGCTGAACAAAGAGACCGTGGAGTGCAGGTTCGTAGCTCCCTGAAAGTGGAGTCGCAGGTAGATAGGATAGTGACGAAGGCGTTTGGTATGCTTTCCTTTATTGGTCAGAGTATTGAGTACAGGGGTTGGGAGGTCATGTTGCGACTGTACAGGACATTGGTTCGGTCACTCTTGGAATATTGCGTGCAATTCTGGTCTCCTTCCTATCGGAAAGATGTTGTGAAACTTGAAAGAGTTCAGAAAAGATTTACAAGGATGTTGCCAGGATTGGAGGATTTCAGCTCCAAGGAGAGGCTGAACAGGCTGGGACTGTTTTCGCTGGAGTGTCGGAGGCCGAGGGGTGACCTTATGGAGGTTTACAAAATTATGAGGGGCATGGATAGGATAGGATAAATAGACAAAATCTTTTCCCTGGGGTCAGGGAGTGCAGAACTAAGGGCATAGGTTTAGTTTGAGAGGGGAAAGATATGAAAGAGACCTAAGGGGCAACGTTTTCGCGCAGAGGGTGGTACATGAATGGAATGAGCTGTCAGAGGAAGTGGTGGAGTCTGGTACAATTGTACATTTAAGAGGCATTTGGATGGGTATATGAATAGGAAGGGTTGGGAGGGGTATGGGCCGAGTGTTGGCAGGTGGGACGAGATCGGGTTGGGATATCTGGTCGGCATGGACAAGGTTGGACCGAAGGGTCTGTTTCCGTGCTGTACACCTCTATGATTCTATGACTCTATCACTCACCCCGGGCTACCTGTTATTCTGTGTGTAAACCACCCTGAAACCCTCGATTCGATTCCAGTCTGGAACTCACTCCGGGGCATCTGTTATTCTATACATAATCGTGCAGAAACCCCTTGATAAAATTCCAATCTGTAACTTACTTCTATTTTAAAGGGACTCTGTATATTAGCCACCTCAATCCTTTGATTAGATTCCAGTCTGTATCATACTCCTGGGTATCTGTTATTCTCTATGTTAACCATCCAATCCAAACATTGTTAAAGTTGCCTATGGTGTTCAGGGATGTGCATGTGAGGTGTATCAGTCAGGGGTAAATTTGGGGAAATGGGTCTGGATGGGTGATTCTTCTGAGGATCAGTGTGGTCTTGTTGGGCTGAAGGGCTTGTTTCCCCACTGTCGGGATTATATGAATCACCCGGAACCCTCTCAATTAGATTCCGACATGTAACTCACTTCCATTTATGTGTGACTCACATGTTTCAAAAACACCCCAAAACCTTCAATTCTATTCCACTTGATGGAGTTTAATTTAAATAAACACGAGGTGCTGCATTTTGGGAAAGCAAATTTGAGCAGGACTTATACACTTAATGGTGAGGCCCGAGGGAGAGGTGCTGAAGAAAGAGACTTTGAAATGCAAGTTCGAAGCTCCGTGAAGGTAGAGTGGTAGGTGGATAAGATAATGAAGGCAGCGTTTGGTATGCTTTCCTTAATTGGTCAGAGTTTTGAGTATAGACATTGAGAGGTCATGCTGCAGATGGACTGGATATTGGTTAGGCCACTGTTGGAATATGACGTGCAATTCTGGTCTCCTTCCTATCGGAAGGATGTTGTGAAACTTGAAAGGGTTCAGAAAATATATACAAAGAGGTTTCCAGGGTTGGAGGATTTGAGCTACAGGGAGGGGCTGAACAGTCTGGGGTTGTTTTCCCTGGAGCATCGAAGGCGGAGGGGTGACCTTATCGAGGTTTATAAAATCATGACGGGCGTGGATAGGATAAATAGGCAAAGTCTTTTCCTTGGGTTGGGGGAGTCCAGAACTAGAGGGCATAGTTTTAGTGTGAGAGGGGAAAGAAATGAAAGAGATCTAAGGGGCAACTTGTTCACTCAGAGGGTGGTACATGAATGGAATGAACTGTCAGAGGAAGTGGTGGAGGCTGGTACAATTGCAACCTTTAAAACGCAGCTCGATGGGTATACGAAAGGGAAGGTTTGGGGGGAGATGGGCAAAGTGCTTGAAAAAGAGACTAGAGTATGTTAGGATATCTGGTCGGCATGGATCGTGTTGGACCAAAGGGTCTGTTTTCATGCTGTACATCTCTATGATTGTATGACTCCGCGATTTTTTCACTCACTCCTTGTTATCTGTTATTCTGTATGTAAACCATCCTCAACCCCTCGATTAGATTCCAGTCTGGAACTCACAGAAAACTGCTGGTTCATTTCTGTCCTGTTACATATCTCCAAGTTTCAGATTGGGGCTGAATTTCTGTCACAATGGGGCAAGTCTCAAAAGCTGTTTCCTGTCCTGCATGAATGCACCACCAAATCATGAATTCCCTTGCAAGATAGGAAATGGAGACAGCTCCTGGATGGTGTCTGTATCTCTGTGTGTGTGATTCTGTGTGTCTGTGTATGTCTGCTTGTGTGTGATTCTGTGTGCATGTTCAATGTTTTATATATTTTCAAACTGTATTGATGTTGCCAGTCTCTCTTGCTTTTCCTTATTTATCGTTTTGCTGATATAAAACGGTGGCTGTGGACAAATCTAAAATGCCTGCCTGACTGATGTGTGTCAGAAATACTTTTAGCAAGGGAGAGGGGTCAATGTGTCAAAAGCCATTTCCATTCACCGATGCTAGCAGAGATAGGAAATGGAGACAGCTCTTTGAAGGTGATTAAAATACAAATCCCAGAATCTGTTTACAGTGAATGCGGAGAGACAATGTGACATTCCAGTAAGGTCTGCCTTACTTTCCAAGCTCCTAATATATGAGAGAAACATAATATACAATACCTGAAAGAGCTCAGCCACTGAAGTGTAGATTTGCAGCGTTGGATCAGAATCCTACCTTGCTAGGCCTCATCCCAAACTGAAGTGTTTCTCAAATCCCACACTGACATTCTGTGGGTTCACATTGTGTGTTGTCTACAAATGAAAGAAAATAATGCACCTGCAATTGAACCAAGCTCTTTCTGGAACTTTGTGTGTATGTTGGTTTAAGTATCTTTCAACAGGATTGAAGATAAATGAGACAGTGAGAGATAGGCAGCACTGTAACCAGAATGGCAGTGGAGTATAAAAGATATACTAATATCTTCAGTGAAAGGGGTTAACAGAGGAGGATAGTCCTCAAACCAGGACCGTGGGGAGTCAGTAAAGTTGTGTCCCATCTTAACTTTCTGATGTTTATGTGCAAGATCAGCTAAACCCCCTAGACAACAACGTTTCAGAATTTCTCACCATTTTAAACACAAGCATTGTGTTTTTTTCTATTCTTACTACAAATTACCTTCCAGAATATTCTCCTGCACCTGCTAATGTTTTCAATATAAATCACAAAACACTGACAGCAAAGTAGATGACATGATGGAATGTAGCAAACTGTTACACTCAGTACCTTCATGTTGCAATGTAATAATATCCAGTCCGAAACCTGCCCTGCGTCTGGGACAAAACCTCCCTGGGTCTGGAGGTGGGGACTGGGCAGAGAACGGGGATTTTCGTCTGTCACTGAGTTAGTTTGGAGATCTGTGCTGCACATGCATATTTCTCCATATTATATTCAGTTTCTATGTGTGGGTGTGTGTGATGGAGAGTGTTTAAACTGAGTTTAACTCTGCGTCTCTGCTTAGGGATTCCCTGTCTTTCAGATATTTGACAGCACAGAGAGAGAGAGAGGGACAGAGAGACAGAGGGACCGAGAGAGAGAGAGAGAGGGAGAGAGAGAGAGAGAGAGAGAGAGAGAGCGTGGGACAGAGATAAAGAGCGAGAGAGAGGGGGACGGAGAGGCAGAGAGAGAGAGGGACAGAGACAGAGAGAGACGGAGAAAGAGTGACAGAGAGAGGGACACAGTGAGTGAGAGAGGGACAGAGAGTGAGAGGGACAAGAGAGAGGGACAGAGAGACAGAGCAAGAGAGAAGGGGACAGAGAGGGAGAGAGAGAGGGACAGAGACAGAGAGGGACAGAGAGAGAGAGGAACAGAGAGAGGGACACATTGAGTGAGAGAGAGAGAGACAGAGAGTGAGAGGGACAAGAGAGAGGGACAGAGAGAGAGAGCGAGAGAGAGGGGACAGAGAGGGAGAGAGGCAGAGAGGGACAGAGAGACAGAGTGTGAGGGACAGAGACAGAGAGAGGGACAGAGGCAGAGAGAGGGACAGAGACAGATCGAGAGAGGGACAGAGACAGAGAGAGGGACAGAGACGTATCGAGAGAGGGACAGAGAGAGAGAGAGAGAGAGAGGGACAGATAGAGAGGGACTCAGAGAGAGAGAGGGGGACAGAGCGACAAAGAGGGACAGAGAGATAGAGAGAGACAGAGACAAAGTGGGATAGAGAGAGAGGGAGGAAGACAGAGAGAGAGAGAGAGAGAGGGACACAGAGAGGGAGAAAGGGACAGAGAGTGAGAGGGACACAGAGAGAGAGGGACAGAGGGCCACAGAAAGAGAGAACGAGAGCGACAGAGAGAGACGGTCAGAGATAGAGAGAGGCACACAGAGAGAGAGAGCGAGAGGGACAGAGAGAGAGAGGGACAGAGAGACAGAGGGACAGAGAGGGAGAGGGAGGGACAGAGAGAGAGGGGACACAGAGAGAGAGAGGGAGAGAGAGAGAGGGACAGAGAGAGAGAGAGGAAGAGAGAGGCAGAGAGAGGGACAGAGAGAGAGAAGGACACAGAGAGAGAGGGGGACAAAGAGACTGAGGGACAGAGAGAGGGACAGATAGAGAGAGAGCGAGGGAGGGACAGAGAGAGAGAGACAGAGGGACAGAGAGAGAGGGAAAGCGACAGAGAAAGGGACACAGAGAGAGAAGGACAGAGAGAGAGACGGTCATAGAAAGAGAGGGACATAGAGAGAGGGTCACCGAGAGAGAGAGGGACAGAGAGAGAGAGGGGCAGAGAGAGAGGAACAAATAGAGAGAGGGGGAAACAAAGAGGGCACTGTGTGTGTGTGTGTGTGTCATGAAGCTTACCTACAGTCAGGCTCTGAGACGCTAGTGTGGGAGTAATCTTTAACATTTTCAAACTGCACTGACACAATTAATAAGGCTTCAATGAAAAGGAGTTGCAGCAATTGGGAAAGATGACAATTTTTTGCCCCAGAATTAACATCTCAGTGGGCAGCAAGATCCCACAAGGCTCCTGTCCTGGGAATTAACATGTCAATCACACAGAGCCCTCCATCCCCAGGGAACAGACTGACAGACGATGTAACGTGTGTGTGTGTGTGTGTGTGTGAGTGTGTGTGTCTGTGTGTGTGTGTGAGAGAGAGACTGTGTGAGTGTGTGTGTGTGAGTGTGTGTGTGAGTGTGTGTGAGTGTGTGTGTGAGTGTGTGTGTCTGTGTGTGCACGTGTGTGTGTGCGTGTGAGTGTGTGTGTGAGTGTGAGAGAGAGACTGTGTGATTGTGTGTGTGTGAGAGTGTGTGTCTGTGTGCGAGAGTGTGTGTGTGAGTGTGTGTTTGTGTGAGTGTGTCTGTGTGTGAGTGTGTGTGTGTGAGTGTGTGTGTGAGTTTGTGTGTGTGTGTGTAGTGTGAGTGTGTGCGTGTGTCTGTGTGAGAGTGTGTGTGTGAGTGTGTGTATGTGTGTGTGTATGTGTGAGAGTATGTATGTGTGTGTCTGTGTGAGAGTGTGTGTCTGTGTGTGAGTGTGTGTATGTGTGTGTGAGTGTGTGTGTGAGAGTATGTATGTGTGTGAGTGAGAGTGTGTGTGTGAGTGTGTGTGTGAGTGTGTGTGTGTGAGTGTGTGTGTGTAAGTGTTTGTGTGTGTCTGTGTGGGAGTGTGTGTCTGTGTGTGTGTGTGTATTTTGATGTTGCTGTGAGGTTATGAAATACATTGGGGATGGGTGAAGGGAGTGTTGGGATTGTGTTTAAACTGGGATCCTGCAGTGTAATTTTGCATCACACTGCTCTCGCTTCCCCGCACCCACCACCACCAACCCATCTCTTCTTTCTTTTATCCCGAGGATCTTTTGTTGGGAAAGCAGGAAAGTGAAGATCCAAAATGCCTGGGGCCAGGAAAGCCTTGGACAAGAACAACCTCCAGAGGGGGGGAGGGGGACCGCAGGCCTGAGGCCTGTTGGCCAGGCTGCAGCCCGTGGGGCCCAGGGGAGTGGGTGGGGGTCTGTTTCTTCCCCTGAGGTTTCATCTCCTCTGGGGGTGGGGTGGGGTGGGGGTGGGAGCCTGGTTTGTCGGGGCCTCTGGTTAGATGGACCCTGTCAGATCACGGGTTTGAAGCCTGGGGTTAAAGTAAGCGGGGAATTGGTGACACCAACAGGTGAAACCTCCAGGATCTGGGAGACGGGACTCCCTCAGGAGGGAACTGTAACCCAAAATTCTTGACCCTCTGGAAAGAATTGTCACACTCTCAGAGGAAAGTGGGTCATAGAGAGGGCAGGATGATCGCATTGGACATGGAGAGAAAGAGAGTGAGAGAAAGAAATGGAAAATGGTGAGAGCAAGAAAAACAGGAGGGAGAGAGGGGGCAGTGTGAGATTGTGAAACAGCTGCAATATTTGATTCTGGGGTGACAGGAAATAATTAAACTAGAAATAAAAACGATCAGATTATCGAGCTTCTGCAGCACTGTCATTGTGGGATCTTGCTGTGTCTTCAATTGCCCTAATGCCATCTTTGCAGGCAGTGAGTGGTTTAATCAGCTAACCCATCATTTCAAAAACTTTTCAGCATGAAAACCCAACTCACCACCCGACGTGTTTGTGTTTGTATGTTGCTGAGAAATTGTCTGTCTCACTGAGAGGGGAAAAGCTGGGATCTTGCTGTGCTTTCTCCCTGTGAAAGATTTTCCTGCTCAGCCTTCCCACTAACGCTGCCTCTTTCCTCCCAAAGGGATCTTCCTGGCCACTTGAGGATGTGAAACGTGTGTGTTTGGGAGCAGGAAACCTCCAAACAAGAGCTTTCTCCGGGGTGGCGGAGGGGGGGCGAGGAACACAGTCCTGAGGCCTTTTTGACAGGCTGCAGCCTGTTGGGCTCAGGTGAGTTTTGCCTGTGTATTACCCCGAGCTTTAATCTCCTCTCTCTGGGGAGGGGGCCTGGCTTTTACCGGGACCTCTGGTTAACCGGGTCCTGTCGCATTGTGGCCTTGCCATTTTTGAACCGGTTTGAAGCATGGGGCTAAGGTAACTGGGGCCTTGGGATTTGACAAAAATACGTCAACCCTTAACCAGCATCGCCCCAGATGTGTGTGGGGTTAGATTGCTGCTTGTGGGATCTGACTGGGCGTACGTGTTTATTAATGTTTCTAGCCTCTGGTCAACTGCTCTCCGGTGATGGTGGTGTATTTCAATGTCATTGTGATGGTCAGCAATTCATTCATTCTGCAAGAATTAAACTGAACCAGGGTCACGTGGGAGATTGGGGAAGGCAGAGAGTTGTGGAATCTTGCTGTGCTTTTGGTGCCACTGTTGTATTTTATTTCAAATTGATTTGTTTTTATTTCTCAGTGTGTTTCCCCACCGCACCCCCAATCCCTCTAACCCTGGGGGTGAGGAGAAGATTGGATCCAGGAGCTGAAGCTCAGGACCATGCAGTCCTCCCCTCTCTTGTCCTCTCCCTCACTCTCGCCCTCCTCTCTCTCACTCCCGTCTCTAGCCCTCCACTTCCTCCCTCCCCTCTCTGGGCCTCTCCCTCCCTCTTGCTCTCCCCTCCTTCCTTCCTCTCTCTCTCCCTCCCCTCACTCGCCCTCTCCCTTCCTCTCCCCCTCCCCTTCCTCCCTCCACTCTCTCTCCCTTCCTTCACTCTCTGGGCCGCTCCCTCCCTCTCGCTCTCCCCCCTCCTTCCCTCCACTCTGTCGTCCTCCCCTCACTCCCTCCCCTCTCTCACCCTCTACATCCCTGTCACCCTCGCCTCCCTCTCTCCCCTATGTCAGCCTCACCTCTCTCTCGCCCTCCCTTTCCACCCTCCCCTCTTTCACCCTCCTCTCTTGCCTTCCCATCCCTCCCCTCTCACACCCTCGCCACTCTCTCACCTTCCCGTCTCTCACCCTCACCCTTCTCTCCCCCTCCTTTGCCTCCATTCCCTCTCTCGTCCACTCCCTCCCTCATGCACTCCCACCCCACCTACCCATCTCTCACCCTCCCCTCTCTCGCCCTCTTCATTCCTCTTGCCCTCCCCTCCCTCCTCTCTATAGCCCTTTCCTCCCTCCCTCCTATCACTCGGTTCCCTCTCTCCCTCCCCTCTCACCCTCTCCCTTCCTCTAATCCTCCCCTCGCTCGGCCACTCCCCTCTCTCGCCCTGCCCTCACTCCACCCCCCTCTTTCGCCCTCTCCCTTTCTCGCCCTCTCCCTCTCACGCCCACCCATCCCTACCGCCCCTCTCTCGCCCACCCCTCCCTCCCCTCTCTCGGTCTCGCCTCTCTCGCACTACCCTCTCTCCCCTCCCCTCTCTCGCCCTCTCTCTCACCTTCCCCTCTCTCGCGCTCTTTCTCCCCTCCCCTCACTCGCCCATCCCTCACTCCCTCCCCACTGTCCCCCACTTCCTCCTCTCACCGTCTCCCACCCTCTCGCTCTCTGCCTCCCCCTCGCCCACTCCTGGCTCCCTCTCCTCTCTCACCCTCGCCTCTCTCGCGCTCAACTCTCGCCCTACCGTCTCTCACCCTCCACTCTCGCGCCCTGCCCTCCCCTGCCCTCCCCCCTCTCGCCCTCCCCTCCTCTTGCCCTCCCCTCACCTCACCCTCCCCTCCCCTCTCTCGCCCTCCCCTCCCTCTCTCACCCTCCCCTCCCCTCTCTTGCACTCCACTCCCCTCGCTCGCCCTCCCCTCCTCTTCTCCCCCTTCCCTCCCTCCGCTCCCTCTCACACCATCCCCTCCCCTCTGTCGCCCTCTCTCTCCTCTCTCTCGCCCTCGGCCCTCCACTCCCCTCTCTCGCCCTCCACTCCCTCTCTCGCCATTCCCCCCCTCCCCTCCCTTTCTCACCCTCCCCTCCCTCTCTCGCCCTCCACTCCCTCCCCTCCCTCTCTCGCCCTCCCCTCCCCTACCCTCTCTCGCTCTCGCCCCTCCCCTCCCTCTCTCACCCTTCCCTCCCTCCACTCCCCTTTCTCGCCCTTCCTTTCCCCCCTCCCCTCTCTTGCCCTCTCCTCTCTCGTCCTTCCCTCCCTCCCCTCGCCCTCTATCGCCCTCACCCCTCCTCTCCCCTCTCTCACCCTCCTCTCCCTCTCTCGCCCTACCTTCCCTCTCTCGCCCTCCCCTCTCCTGTCTCGCCCTCCCCTCCCCTCCCTGTCTCCCCTCCCCTCCCTCCCCTCGCCTCTCTCGCCCTTCCCACTCCTCCCCTCCCCTTTCTCGTACTCTCTCGCCCTCCCCCTCCCTCCTCTCCCCTCTCTCGCCCTCCCGCTTACTCTCTCGACCTCCCCTCCCTCTCTCACCCTCCCCTCCCCCTCTCGCCCTCCCCTCCCCTCCCCTCTCTCACTCTCGGCCCTCCCCTCCCTCTCTCGCCCTCCCTTCCCTCCACTTCCCTCTCTCGCCCTCCCCTCCCTCCCTTCCCTCTCTCGCCCTCGGCCCTCCCCTCCCCTCTCTCACACTTGGCCCTCCACATCCCTGCCTTCTCTAACCCTCGGCCCTATCCTCCCACTCTCGCACTTCCCTCCCTCCCCTCCCTCTCTCACCGTTCCATCTCTCGCCCACCCCTCCCACACTCGCCCTCCCATCCCCTCCCTTGCCATCCCCTCCGCCCTCTCGCCCTCCCCACCCTCTCTCCCCCTTGGCCCTCCCCTCCCCTCTCTCGCCCTCGGCCATTTACCCCCGTTCTCGCCCTTCCCTCCCTCCTCTCTCTCATTCGCCCTCGCCACTCTCTCTCTCGCCCTTTACTCCCTCCCCTCCCTCTCTCACCTTTCCCTCCCTCTCTCGCCCTTCCCTCCCTCCCCTCCCTCTCTCGCCCTTCCCTCCCTCACCTCCCTCTCTCACCCTCCACTCCCCTCTCTCGCCCTCCCCTCCCTCTCTCAACCTCTCCTTCCATCTCTTGCACTCCTGTCCCCTCGCTCGCCCTCCCCTCCCTCTCTCCCCTTCCATCGCTCCGCTCCCTCTATCACCATCCCCTCCCCTCTGTTGCCCTCTCTCTCCTCTCTCTCGCCCTCGGCCCTCCACTCCCCTCTCTCGCCCTTCACTCCCTCTCTCGCCATTCCCTCCCTCCTCTCCCTTTCTCGCCCTCCCCTCCCTCTCTCGCCCACCACTCCCTCCCCTCCCTCTCTCGCCCTCCCCTCCCCTCTCTCGCTAACGGCCCTCCCCTCACTCTCTCGCCCCTTACTCCCTCCCCTCCCATTTCTCGCCCTTCCTTTCCTCCCCCCTCTTGCCCTCTGCTCTCTCGTCCTTCCCTCCCTCCCCCCTCGCCCTCTATCGCCCTCCCCTCCTCTCCCCTCTCTCGACCTCCTCTCCCTCTCTCGCCCTACCTTCCCTCTCTCGCCCTCCCCGCTCCTCTCTCACCCTCCACTCCCCTCCCTGTCTCCCCTCCCCTCCCTCCCCTCGCCTCTCTCGCCCTTCCCTCTCCTCCCCTCCCCTATCTCACCCTCTCTCGCCCTCCCCCTCCTTCCTCTCACCTCTCTCGCCCTCCCGCTCCCTGTCTCGCCCTCCCCTCTCTCTCACCCTCCCCTCCCCTCCCCTCCCCTCTCTCACTCTCGGCCCTCCCCTCCCTCTCTCGCCCTCCCTTCCCTCCACTTCCCTCTCTCGCACTCCCCTCCCTCCCCTTCCTCTCTCACCCTCGGCCCTCCCCTCCCCTCTCTCACACTTGTCCCTCCACACCCTTGCCTTCTCTCACCCTCGGCCCTATCCTCCCTCTCTTGCACTTCCCTCCCACCCCTCTCTCTCTCACCATTCCATCTTTCGTCCACCCCTCCCTCTCTCGCACTCCCATCCACTCCCTTGCCCTCCCCTCCCCTCTCTCGCCCACTCCACCCTCTCTCGCCCTTGGCCCTCCCCTCCCCTCTCTCACCCTCGGCCCTCCCCTCACTCTCTCCCCTCCCATCCCCTCCCTCGCCCTTCCCTCCCTCCCCTTTCCCGCCCTCCCCTCGCCTCTCTCGTCCTCGGACCTCACCTCCCTCTCTCGCCCTTCCCTCCCTCCCCTACCTCAATCGCTCTTAGCTCCCTCCCCTCCCTCATCGCCCTCCCCATCCCTCTCTCGCCCTCGCCTCCCCTCTCTCGCCCTCATCACCCTCTCTCGCACTCGACCCTACCCTCCCCTCCCACTCTCGCCCTCCCCTCCCTCTCTCGCCCTCCCCTCCCCTCTCCCGCCCTCCCCCTCTCTCGCCCTTCCCTCTCTCCTCTCCCTCTCTAGCTCTCCCATCCCCTCCCTCGCCCTCCCCTCCCCTCTCTCGCCCTCATCTCCCTCCCCTCTACTCTCTCGCCCTTCCCTGCCTCCACGCCCCTTTCTTGCCCATGCCTCGCTCCCCTCTCCTCTCTCGCCCTCCCCTCTCTCGCCTCCCCTCCCCACTCTTGCCCTCCCCACCCTCTCTCGCCCTCGGCCCTACCCTCCCCTCCGTCTCTCGCCATTGGCCCTACCCTCCCTCTCTCGCCCTTCCCTCCCTCCCCTAACTCTCTTGCTGTTTCGTCCCTACCCTCACTCTCACGGCCTCCCCTCCCCTCTCTCGCCCTTCCCTCTCTCCCCTCCCTCTCTAGCCCTCCCCTCCCCTCTCTCGCCCTTCCCTCTCTCCCCTCCCTCTCTAGCCCTCCCCTCCCCTCTCTCGCCCTTCCCTCTCTCCCCTCCATCTCTAGCCCTCCCCTCCCCTCTCTCGCCCTTCCCTCTCTCCCCTCCCTCTCTAGCCCTCCCCTCCCCTCTCTCGCCCTTCCCTCTCTCCCCTCCCTCTCTAGCCCTCCCCTCCCCTCTCTAGCCCGCCCCTCCCCTCTCTCGCCCGCCCCTCCCCGCTCTCGCCCTCTCTCGCCCTTCCCCTACTTCCCCTCCCCACTCTCGCCCTCCCTCTCCCTCCCCTCTCTCGCCCTCCCGCTCCCTCTCTCGCCCTCCCCTCCCTCTCTCGCCCTCCTCTCTCGCCCCACTTTCACCCCTCTCGCCCTCCCCTCTATCGCCCTCCCCTCCCCTCCCTCGCCCACCCCACCGTCTCTCACCCTCTGCTCTCCACTCCCTTCCCTCGCCCTAGGTCCTCCCCTCCCCTCTCTCGCCCTTCCCTCCCTCCCCTACCTCGCTCGCTCTTTCTTCCCTCCCCTCCCTCATCACCCTCCCTTCCCTCTCTCACCCTCTGCTCCCTCTCTCGCCCTTGGTCCTCCCGCTCCCTCTCTAGTCCTCCCCTCCCTCTCTCGCCATCCCGCTCCCTCTCTCGCCCTCCCCTCCCTCTCTCCCCCTCCTCTCTACTCTCTCGCACCCCCTTCACCACTCTCGCCCTCCCCACTATCGCCCTACCCTCCCTCCCTCGCCCACCCCACTGTCTCTCACCCTCTGATCTCCACTCCCTTCTCTCGCCCTCGGACCTCCCCTCCCCTCTCTCGCCCTTCCCTCCCACCCCTACCTCGCTCGCACTTTCCTCCCTCCCCTCCCTCATCACCCTCCCCTTCCCTCTGTCGCCCTCCCCTCCGTGTCTCGCCCTCGGTCCTCCCCTCACTCTCTCACCCTCGCCCTCCCCTCCATCTCTCGCCCTTCCGTCCCTCTGCTCCGTCCCCTCCCTCTCTCGTCCTCGAACCTACCCTCCCTCTCTCTCGCTTCCCTCCCTCCCCTCCATCTCTCACCTTTCCCTCCCTCTCTCACCCTCCACCCCTCTCTCACCCCCCCTCCATCTCTAGCCCTTCCCTCCCGCCCCTCCTCTCCCTCTCTTGCCCTCCCCTCCGCTCTCTCGCCCTCAGCCCACCCCTCCCTCTCTCCCCTCCCCGCTCTCCTCTCCCCTCTCTCGCCCTTCCCTCCCTCCCCTCCCCTTTCTGGCCCTTCCTTTCATCCCCACCCCTCTCTCGCTCTCTACTCTCTCATCCTTCCCTTCCTCCCCTCCCCTCTCTCTCCGTTTCTTGCCCTCCCGCTCCCTCCTCGCCACTCTCTCGCACTCCCGCTCCATCTCTCGCCCTCCCCACCCCTCACTGGCCTCCCCTCCCCTCCATCGCCCACCACTCCCCTCTCTCGCCCTCTCTCGCCTTTCCCTCCCTCCCCTCCCCTCTCTCTCCCTCTCTCGCTCTCCCCCTCCCTCTCTTGCCCTCCCCTCTCTTGCCCACCCCTCTCTCTTCATCTCCTCCCTTTTTCGCCCACGGCACTCCCCTCCCCTCTTGCGGCCTCGGCCCTCCCCTCCCCTGTCCTCTCTCACCCTCGCCCTCCCCACCCCTCTCTCGCCCTACCGTCCCTCTCTCGCCCTCAGCACTCCCCTCCCCTCTCTTGCCCTCGGCCCTCCCCTCATTCTCTCCACTCCCCTCCCTCCTCTCCCCTCTCTTGCCCTTCCCTCC